>NC_088706.1:16765000-17065000 GCF_028017835.1 Emys orbicularis | reverse complement strand
TTGGAGTTAGAGATGCTAGAATGCATAGTCCACCACCACACATTTTTATTTCAAAAAACACTACCAACCTATCAGAATACATCCTTACTCCTTAGAGTAGGCTGCCAGTGTGATAAGCATGACTGAGATACTAAAGAACTCAGAGTTATATGTAGTTAAAATTGTCTGTATTGTTCCGTGGTGTGATGGTTCAGCCTCAACCGTGCTTGTTTCCCCATCTGTAGAAGGTTAAGGATTACATCCTCCTCCTCCTGCCAGCCAGAATCTTGTGTCTGAAGCAGATTTCAAGGCAGTAATAGACCTTTAGGGTCACCGCTTTGTTGTAGGTTTACAATTAGCATTTTGAAATAAGTAAATAATTGTTTTCTCTTGCATTGCAATTTGATGTTCCTGTTCAAATATTCTGTGTAAATCAATCCTGTTTTGTGCATGAATGAGGAGTGTGTGTGTTAGAAGATAAGTGTGAAGGCAATCACCAGACCAAATGTTCTAGGGAGGACAGACAAAGGTGCTAGGAGATTACAACATGCCCCTATTGAGATGTCAAAGGAGCGCAGATTGACGACTCTAAAAAATAAGGCAAGCACCTATCAATTGGGACAAGATAGCTGTGATCAAAACCAGCATGGGGTAAGTCCCCAAGAGACTGATGAAGGAATAAAATAAGCAATAAGAACAATTTTAGAAAACAAGCACTCGTCAAACAGCAATTGATTACAGCTCTGCTTCCACACAGCATAACGATGCAAAACTCATTGGTCCCAATGAAGTTAGATCACTATATAAACAGGGTGCTTTGCCATGCAATTTTGGGTTCGTCCTGCCTAGACTTCCCCGGAGCATCGTGTCACAACTGACAGAACCTGGCTCCTTCCTATCCGTAATCAACCTAGCTGGCCACTAGGTTGCTCCGGACTCTGTACTGGTAACTACAGTGTGTCTGTAATTGAATGTATATGCTAATTGTATCTCCAATAAATGCGGCATATTGCCTTTTCCCCTGAAAAAGATCCTGTGTGCTTCTTATAAGCATAACACAGTAGGGGTGGGATGGTGGAAGAAACAGGGGAAGGGAAGCATTCTGGGGAATACATTTTCAACACCCAAGTGGGTCTTTGCAAACTTGTCAATATGATGTATTTATGTATTTTTAATCACACCTCCAGCGGCACCAAATAGCACACAGGGCAGCACATTCTGCAAACAAAGGTAAGAGACTACAATTCCCCTGCTGCATCAAGGCACACTGCACTAGAAGCACACGTGAGAAGCAGCAGCAGCTTTAAGTCCTTGTTCCCCCCCCCACACACACACACAGAATCTGCACTGAGAGCTATAGACGTCTATGTCTCAATCACCACTGGACACATGCAGGTGAACATGTCTACGAAGGGAGGCTGTAGACCAACAGGCAAGGAGAGAGAGCATGTTGGCCAACACCTTAGAGAGAAGTAATGAAGGAAGAACAAACAACACCTGTAGTCACCTTCCTGGTTCCAGGCCTCTGCTCAGGAGGACATGCTTCGCCCTGCCCAGGGAGATCAGAAACTCCCAAGATGAGGAAATTCTCCCCCTGCACCCAGAATGAGCAGGAAATCTTTTATTAGAAAACAAGCTGCAGCTAGAGGGAAGCAGGAGTCTGTACTCAGCCTTTACTACACATTTATCTTAGAGGCCATTCAGGGTAATGCACCGGTGTCCCCTGGAGCAGCAGTGACACCCAGTGGCCAGTCAGGATAATGAACAGACTATTTCCCCTGGAGCAGCCGTGACAGCTGGTGGTCAGTCAGGATAATGCACAGAGTGCATCTGCCCTGGACCGGCAGTGACACCAGTGGCTAGTCAGAGGTAATGCATGGACTGTCTCTTCCATGGAGCAGCAGTGACACCCAGTGGCCAGACAAGGTTATGCACAGAGTGTTTCTCAAAGAAGAACAGTAACACCCCAGGGACAGCACCAGCCTCTTCCGGTGGTGGTGGTGGTGAATAGACAAATATGTGGCAGCTGCAACCCCCCCTGCCATGAAGCCCTGCCCCTCCTGTAGTTCCCCCCCCTGCTCCTCCTCAGCGAAGTGCCAGCCCTGCCTCCTCTCCTCCAAGGCCCTGGCCCATGGCCATGTCAGAGGCCAGAAGCCAGAGTCGGGCAGGGTGAAGCAGTTGCTGCACTAGCTGATGTCATAGTGCAGTCAGCCGCAGAGCTTCCCCATCTTGTCCTCCTGCTGCTTGGGGCCCCAGGGCTGTGGCTGCTCCTCAGCTCCCTACTGCCCTTTGACCGCTCACCGCCCATAAGAGCCTCCCTGGTGAGGGGTCCAGCTACGGGGCCAGCACAACCCTCGGGGAGCAGGACTCAGGAACCCAGGCCAGAGCACATCAGTCCGGGATGCTGTGCTGAGCCTTGGACCCTCCACCTGCCCTGGGTGGTACACCCTTGTGAGCGGACACACGGGCCAAGGGCTACGCCCCCGCTCACATCCTCTGAAGCAAGCCAGAGTTGATAGGGAGGAGGACTAGAGTAGCGTGACCAGGGAAGCTCACCCAAGTGATGTAGAAGGAAGAGAGTTGAGGACTGAGCATCTCTGGTTACAGGCAAGTTGCTCTCCACATAATTACCGTACTTCAGGAAGACTTCATAGCACCAGACAAGTCCTTGGGAGGGGACAAACGACTCCCCCAAGCTTATCGTACCTCACATAGATGCAAAGGCCTTTTCTCAGAGACCCACCCCATGCTGACAAGAGTTCTTGCAGTCCTCCCTCAATACTTAACTTAAACAAATTTCTATTTGCTCTGACTCCACAGATCACTGTCTGGTTTCCATCTCCCCGGATGGTCTCAGGGTGGCTGCTCCTTTTGGTCTCTGCCACAGGTTGGTCATTCTCTCATCTACCCAAAATCAATAGGAACTGAAAAGAGAGAGAGAGAAAACACTTGTAAGTTAGGCAAGCACTGGTGCCTGTAAGACTTAGACAGACAGACAGACAGACAGACACACACACACACACACACACCTGGCTGCTGCTCATTGGACCCCCTTCCCTATACCTCTCCAGCCTACCCAAGGCCTAAAATGCTCATCACTCATAAGGAACTATAATCAACCAGGTCTCTCCACACCCTCAGTCCACGACACCCAGGCCTGCCCAGGATGCTCTGGTTCTCTGAAGAAAGGAACGGTTGAGTATGGAACTGGAGAACAATGTGGTCTCCAGTGACTCTCACCAGATGACATGGAAGGACAGACCAGAAACTACAGAGCATCTCTACTTGCACGCAGGTCACCCTCCTTCACATTTAGTTATGGGGACGAGGGGGACACTTCCAGACAATTACCAGCCAAAGACACTTCTACTATCTCCCGTCATTGGATATGGGCAGGTGTAGAAACCTGTGGGGGATGCAGACTTGGGTGTCAATAGCTCTGTGCCTAGATGGGTCATGTTAGGTATAGATTTACAGGTGGAGGGACATGAAAGGAAGTGACTTATTGTTGCTGCTGTCTCTAGTCTAGTGGATGCGATCTAGAGTTGACGGGACCTGTCTGCTTCCCTGAAATTATGTATTAAGTGCTTGGGTAGTCAGAGCCCTCTGAGAGAGCAGTGAGAGGCCATTCACAGGGAGCTGATACCTGTGTGCAGGCCCTTGCAGGGGGAGGTGGCAGAGGCCTTGCACCTGTGGTGTACCTAACGGTGTAATGGGAAAGGGGATTGTGGTCAAGAGCCTTCACAGCATTGCAAACTCCAATGATAACTTTCACATTTCTTCTGGGGTTGTGTTTAGAACCAAGGGAAAAGAAGTTTGAGGGTCAGAGTCCAGTCCCGTTGTGAAATGGAAAGCACACCTGAGCCAGTGCTTCCTGGGCCCCCCACTGCCTATCAAACTTCTCCATCAATGAGCCCTGAGGACCCTGCGTCTGGGAAGAGGGTGCACGCTCCCACTTTGGCTGGGCTTGGTGTGAGCGGGAGTGAATCTCTTCCTGTCTTGGGTGTGTTGAGGTCACGCAGGCTTTTTGCTCCCTCGGGGTGGGGTGTGGTCTTTGGCTGAAGGTGACATGGATGCTATGAGGATGCTATGTTACTCCTGGGGGAATTCTGTGCCCCTGTGCATGTTCATAATTAATGAGCTGCACATACTTTTAATTTTTTGCACAGAAAAAAAAACTTCTGCTTGAAAGTTGCTGCAGTTCCACCTTTTTCCCCCACCAGAGGGCTCTGTGGCCGTAGATTAGAGCAGCAGCTCCCAGCCAGCTAGGGAAGAGAAACGGCCTGCCTTTTTCACAGTGCCTATTGGGCCAAGTCAGGAGATAGGTGACCCTGTCTGTCTCCCCATAGACCCTAAGGGCTAGTGGGGGAGGACAGACAGGGGCAGGGGCTGAATGGGAGTGGAGGTGCAGGGCCACATGGGCAGAGGGGAAGGGAAGCGCAGAGCTGAGCGGGTGCACAGAGACACATGGGGACAGGGGGGGAAGTGCAGGGCCCAATGGGGGGAGTAGATGTGAGAGTGGGGGTGAGTGACATGTGGACAGGGGTGCGAGGACACAGGGGATGGGGGAGTGGGTGTCTGAGTAGGGATGCAGACACATGGGGGTGCAGGGGCAGATCTGCCTGACTGAATGGGAGAGGCTAGGGGTCAGCCACACTCTGCATGGGGGAAGCTTCCTAGCAGTCCCTCCCCCCTCCAGCTAGGTCATCATCCATGTTTCCCCCTTCCACAGTAAGTCCTTCTATGCAAACAGCCTCAGGCAATCATCTCCTGTACTGCCCTGATGGTGCCACTTCCCCAGCAGACAGTAGGGGAACCTGGGTCTACCCTCTAGTCCAGGTTCCAGTCCAGGGACCTTCAACCCAGCAGTTCTGGGCTTTACTCTCCCAGCCCTCACTGTTCTTTCCCTAGACTGCTTTCTACAATTCCTGCCCCCCACCCTGGGAGTACCAGTTCCACGCTCTCCTCCCTACTAGCAACGCTCCTTACCCAGTAGCCTCCAAACACTCCTCTCTCTTCCCAAGGAGTCAACCGCTGCCTGTTGCCAGCTTTATAGGCCCTGCCCAGCTGAGCCTGCTTGCAATCAATTTCCTGCTCCCTGGCTCTTCCTCCAGGTGCAGCCTGTGGAGTTAATAGACCTGGCTAGTCAACTAAACCCCTTCCAGGCCTGGGTGGGGTGGACACCCCACCACAAAGCTCCACATTGGATGCCAGTTAAATATAGGATAATTACTGTTTGAGATTTACAAACATTAAAGAGCTTTGGTTATTGCTTGAAAACAAGTTACATTTGACATGCATTTTATAAACAATTGATTAATAACTTGGAGCTTCCCTGAAAGTTTTATTAATTGGGGCATGAATAATTAACAATCAAAGCCAGCGTCTTCACTTTCTACATTATCCTGAATAATGAGGATTTTTCGCTGCATATTTATATATTCACGATGAAACAAGTGACTGTATGTTCTTATAGAGCAGTTGTAAGCTTTGCCACAGGAATAAGGCTATTGAAAAAGAAAAGCAAACAGCATGAGGCAGTGAAGTAGCTACCTGCTCCGTAAAACCTCCATCTCACACACAACCTACTAGTAAATAACTAGTGGAAAAGAGTCTCTGTTTCCTAATTTGTAATATGGGGATGACAACACACTTTCCTTTGAATCTGTGAATGAAAAGCCCTCCACAGGGGCAGCCATTTTGATTATGCTAGCACATGACCCCCAATTCCCGCGCGCACACACCTTTGAAGGCTAGCTGCCTTGGTGCAGTTAGAAGCATTAAATACTAATTAACAGTTACTGGAAAACTTGATTCTGCTGCAGACTTTCTGTTCAGTGATTCCAAAGAGCTCTGATCTACATAGGCAGAAATTTGTCCTTTACATGACTGGCCCCATAAAGGTTTTGGCCCTGGCTCAGTCAAACACTGGTGCACTCGAGCAGGGCTACACACTCATGCAGTCAGTGGGTGTTTCCAGGCCTAGGACCTTCCCCAGCACCTGGGGAATGGGCAGAGGAGGCACCAACTCCCAGGATACACCCAAGCTGGCAGCCATAGAGATGACCAGCTGTCCTCATGCGTCGCTCTCAGTACCGGGTTTACTACAGCGCCAATGGTGCCATCGCACTGGGCCCACACTTGGAAGGGGTCCATAACGACACAAGCCCCAGCATCTTGGCAGTGGGTCCCTCTCCCAGGCCGGAGGCAGGGCCGGACCCGGCTGCTTCTAGTGCAGACAGAGACTTGGCCAGTGGGGAGAGAGACAGGGTCGGCACCACCAAGCTGTGCAACGGACACTTGACAAAATTACCGTACTTAGTGACGGAGATTGGGGGCGTTATGTCATTCAGTCATTCAACATTTCTTGACAAATTACCATGGGCCACAAAATTTTTACCATGGACACATTGCTGATCCCTGGAGAGAGAGAGAGAGACCAGGCCCCTGGGACTCCTCCCTTCACACAGCTCCTTGGGACCCCCCAGCCCAGCTCCACAGCGACCCACTTTCCCCAGCCCTGCCCTGCAGAGGGGCCACTGACACAATGGTGGTGGGGGGGTGTCAGTGCTTCAATTGGTGGAGTTACACACAGGGCAGTGCCACACCTGGCCACCAGAAGTCACTGCCCAAATGGTGTGGGGGAGGTCTACACACAGGTCATCCCCTGCCCCACATGGGGTCACTCCCCCAAGGGGGGGAACCCAGCCCACTGCCCAAACCTTAACCCTTCCTTTGTTTTTATTGTGATGTTGTATTTACCATATTTAATACATTATTAAAAACAAATCTTAAGGAAATTATTTATGATCCTATGACTTCACTGGTACCTGAATTGCTGGTTGTCACAAATGGCTACCTCTGAACCAGGGGAGGGGCAGACAGTTTTTCCTCCTGTCACAGTTTGCTACTCCTGTGAAATCTCTTTAAAATTTGGACACAAGTAAAAGGATCTTGCTCATTTAGAACACATACGTATTAAATTAGAAAAATCTCATTTTATGAGTGTCCCAATTTAAAATAAAGATTTCACAGAAGTCAAAACTCTGACATGGTCCAACCCATCTGTCACAACTCCCTACCCCTAGACCCAGGAATGGGAAATTGTGGGTGTAGCAAATGTGGCAGGACAGCCAAAAAAAAAAAAAAAAAAAAAATCTAGGTGTCAGTAACTCCTAGTAGTAGGAAATTGGGACATCGAGCAGTTTGTGATGCTACAGCCCCGGCCCAGCTTTGCCCACCCCATTGAGCCAGTTTTGTGCCCTGCAGGTAGTCACTATGGTGTAACAGTGCCATGGTGCTACAGAGAAGATGGTGGCACATTTCCCACTCCTGAGACACCAGGGGCCCCACCTGTTTGGGTCACTGGCTGCCTGGCTCAGCTGGGCCCTGGGCTGCAGCTCCAGCTGGAGGCGGGCGGGGGCAGGTGGGGTTTGTTAGCCTCAGTCTCTGTGCTTAGTAGGCTGCTCTGGGTACAGGATGTGAGGAGGTTTGAGGGACACCCCCTGGCCAGAGTCTTGCTGCCCAAGGAAGGTGAGACCTGCGGCAGGCTTTGGAGCAGCTGGTTCAGCAGCCAGAAGACCGCATGCTTGTATATCCCTGAGCAGCAGGTTGCGCACTGCATGTAGCACACCCAGGGGCAGGTTCTGCTGGGTGGATGGTGCAGGAAACAGTGTCACCCCGGAGGTGACAGGGCCAGCAGCCATGAGCTGAACCCACCAACTTAGCAGCCTGTGACATCCCCATCCATCCCTTCAGCCCTGTCCAACCCTTCAGCCATCCATGCATCCCCCTGTATGCCATATACATTGCTCCATCCAGCCACATGCCTTACACACTCATCTCCATATGCATCCCTCTGTCTCTCTGATTGTCCATGCAGTGCTCAGCACAATGAGACCCGGACCTTGAATGAGGCTTTTGGGTGCTGCAGTAATGGATCTGGGGGTGATAGTATGGGTCTGGGCAGCTCTAGTACCAGCCCCTCTTCTTCTAAGCCCAAACTCTCTACAAAGATGGGGGGCTGGAAGGAGCGGCCCCCTGAGCCTGGCAGGCAGTACACATCCTTCCCAGTAAGGCAGAGACCATGCCCATAGGCAGATAGATCCTGCTCAGCCCCATGAGAGACCGAGGGGGCCCGGGAGAAGAGGGTGCATGCCACTGAGCATGACAAGTGATGTGGATTCTCACCCAGAGCAGATGGATCCTGCCTGGAGCATGGGAGACCGCGGGGTCCTTATCCATTACTTGGCTGAGTTGCAGGCTCTCCACATGATGTCAGCTTTCTCTGCCTTGGGTTGCCATGAGGAGTAGGGGCAGGCACCAGGTGTACAAGGATTTGGGGGCTCAGTGTCTGGGAGGGGTTTTGGGGATACAAGGGGCTTTGGGGAAGGATGCAGATACCTACATCTGGGCTGTAGGGGGGAGTTCCAGGGGGATTAGACAATAAGCACACTCATACTGGGTCAGACCAATGGTCCATCTAGTCCAACATTCCTGTCTACGACTGTGGCCAGTACTTTTGGCCTTCACAATATCCCCTGGTAATGAGCTTCACAGTTTGACAGTTTGTTGTGTGAAGAAGTACTTTCTTTAGCTTAATTTAAACCTGCTGCCTATTAATTTCATTGAGTGGCCCCCTGGTTCGTAGGTTAGGAGAGGGGTAAAGAACACTTCCTTATTCACTTTCTCTACACCATTGCTGATTTCATGGACCTCTATCATAACCCCCCTTAATCATCTCTTTTCTAAGCTGACCGGTCCTAGGCTTTTTAATCTTTCCTCCCATGGAGGTGATTCCAATCATTGTGGTTGACGCCCTTCTCTGCACTTTTTTCCAATTCTAATATAGCTTTTGTGATATGGGGTAACTACAACTATATGCAGTATTCAAGGTGTGGGCATATCAGAGATTTACATAGTGGCATTAAGGTATTTTCTGTTTTATTATTTTTCCCTTTCCTAATAGTTCCTAACACTCAGTTAGCTTTTTTGTGCTGCTGCACACTGAACAGATGTTTGCAAAGAACTATCCACTATGACTCCAAGATTTCTTTCTTGCATGATAACAGCTAATCAACACTGAACTTTATCTGTCATTTTGTTGCCCCGTCACCAAGTTTTCTGAGGTCCCTTTGTAACACTTCACTGTCAGCTTTTTCAAGATAGTGAAGTCTCTTTCCAGAAGTGGATAAGTTGTGAGCAAGAACTGCTATGAGGGGCATAGTGGTAGAGTCCCTCTCTGTGATAATATATAGATCTCTTATAGATCTAACGATACAAAAGTAGAGCTAGCTAGGCCAAAAAAGAATTTGAAGAGCAACTTGCAAAAGACAAAAACTAACTGCAAAATTATTGTAAATATATCAGAAGCAGGAAGCCTGACAAACAATCAGTAGGGCTACTGGATGATCAAGGTGCTAAAGGAGCGCTCCAGGAAGACAAGGCCATTGCAGAGAAGCTAATTGAATTATTTGCATTGGTCTTCCCTGCAGAGGATGCGATTCCCTCATCTGAGCCATTCCTGCTAGGTGACAAATCTGAGGAACTGTCCCAGACTGAGGTGTCAACAGAGGATGTTTTGGAACAAATTGATTCATTACATTTAATTAAATAGTAATAAGTCACCAGGCTCTGATGGTATTCACCCAAGAGTTCTGAAGGAACTCATATACAAAATTGCATAACTGCTAACTGTGGTATGTAATGGAAGGCCCTCACATACGTTTTGGACTGCCACTGCACAGTGATCTAACAGAAGGTTAGGAACCATTAGTAAAGGGATAGACGAGACAGAAAATATCATAATGCCACTATATGAATCCGTGGTATGCCCAAACATTAACTACTGCGTGCAGTTTTGGTCGCCCTATCTCAAAACAGATGTATTAGAATTGGAAAAGGTGCAGAGAAGGGCAACAGCAATGATTATGGGTATGGAAAAACTTCCATAGGAGGAGAGATGAAAAATACTGGCACTGTTCAGTTTAGAAAAGAGATGATTAAGGAGGATATGATAGAGGTCTATAAAATCATGACTAGTATGGAGAAAGTGAATAAGGAGTGGCTAGACTCCATAGTCCACCAATGCAAACTTTTTTTGTTTTTGTGGTTTTGTTATGAGTTTTTTAACCGAAAGACAACTACATCGTTACTCCCTGGAGAAAGACTGCAACTGTGATGTGTGTTTGTTTCCCCATCTGTAAAATGCTGATGATTATAGCCTCTTTCCTTTCGATCTCTACATGAAAAACCCTCCAGAGCAGCTAATGTAGCCTGACTGATAACATATAATGACCTCCCATTGGAGCAGTGAATGTCACTCCTCACCATAGGCATGCGCAGCACATTTCATTAGGGTGTGCACCCAGGGAATTTTATTTATTTATTTTTTTAAAGGCAAACATCATAAGGTTGGGGTGTGGGAGGGAGTGCGGGGTGTGGGAGGGGGTGTGGTGTGCAAGAAGGGGCTCAGGGCAAGGGATTGGGGCAGAGGAGGGGTGCAGGGCGTATGAGGGGGCTCAGGGAATGGGGTTGCGGTGCAGGAGGGATGCGGAGTGCAGGAGGGAGCTCAGGGCAGGGGGTTGCAGTGCAGGAGGGATGCAGAGTGCAGGAGGGAGCTCAGGGCAGGAAGCTGGGGTGTAGGGTAGGGCAGGGGGCTCAGGGCAGGGGGTTGGGGTGTGAGGTGCAGGCAGGGGGCTTAGGGCAGGGGGCTGGGGTACAGGAGAGGTGCAGGGTGTGACGGGGGCTCAGGGCAGGAAGTTGGAGTGCATGGGGGTGCAGGGTGCAGGAGGGGGCTCAGGGAAGGGGGTTGGGGTGCAGGAGGGGTGCGAGGTGCAGGGAGGGGGCTCAGGGCAGGGAGTTGGGGGCGAGGTGCAGGAGGGGTTCGGGGTCCGGCCCAGCGCCGCTTACCTGCAGCGCCGCACTCCCTGCCTGTCTGCCCTGGCCCCACGCCATGTCGCACCGCTCACCACGTCCCTGCACGGCCCCTGGGGAGGGGGTGGCACAGGGCTCCGCGCGCTGCCCTTGCCACACCTCCAGGTACCTCTCCAAAGCTCCCATTGGCCGCGGTTCCCCGTTCCCGGCCAATGGGAGCTGCGGGGGGCGGTGCCTGGAGCAACGCACGGAGCCCTCTGCCCCCCCACCCCGGGCCACAGGGACGTGGTGCCGCAACAGCCGCTTCTGAGAGCAACATGGGGCTTGCAGCACCACAGGGGGCAAATCCCGCGGGCCAGATCCAAAGCCGCGGGCAGACCCGGCACACCCCGTGCGCACGCCTATGCTCCTCACACTTTCAAGGCTACTGCTCTTGGTACTCTTAAAAGCATCAAATACTAATTTAACAACATTTCACTGGAAAACCTGTTTATACTGCAGACTTTATAAACTGGAGTTTTTAAAAATGAGCTTGAAGAGAAAGTCTAACTCTGAAGCAAAGGTCTGTCTCCTTTATGTAACTGAGTCCATGGAGGGACTGGCCCTAATCCTGCAGACACTTATGCATGTGCGTAACATTAGATGCATATCCTTTGAATGTTTGCAGGCACAAGACCATCCCCAGCAATTACAGTAGAACCTCAGGGTTACAAATACCCCAGGAATGGAGGTTGTTCATAACTCTGAACAAAAATGTTATGGTTGTTCTTCCAAAAGTTTACAACTGAACATAGTTTGAATACAGCTTTAAAACTTTACTATGCAGAAGAAAAATACTGCTTTTAACCATCTTAATGTAACCCTTCTGCCCCTCTGAGTTGGCAGCAACAAGGGCCAGGTTCAGTATCTAGGGGTTCCGTTTCAATAACGCAACGCAAAACCGGCTCGAGCCCCCACCCAGTGACCTGGGACAATTACATACCACTCCCCGGGCGCCTCTAGGAGGCAATACTTCCCCTCTCGCAAGCACGGAGTCTGAGAGTAGCAAAAGCCTTTTAATAAAGGAGGGAAACAATGCAGCATTATGTTGGGGAAACACCACAAAGAGGATTCATAACACAAACCATGAGCAAAAGACCCACCTCCAAGTAAGTTTGGCAGTGTCCTTTTCCCCTCAGGGTCTTAAGTCCAATCACCCCAAAGTCCAACAACCCCAAAGTCTCTGTCCCTGGTCAGTGCCGCCCCAGAGTTCAAAAGTTTATCTGCAGAGTTTTACCCCCAGCCTGGGCGGAAATGGGGGGGGGCACACGGGATGTTATGGGGTACCTTACGTGGTCCAAGGCCGACTGCCCCACCTCTCCGTGGAGTTCTGCTGCAGCCTTTACCACGAATGGCTCCGCTCTACCAGCCGCGCCGCGCCACGCCACTCTGCTCCGCTCCTCCAGCCGTCCCCGCAAACTGCTCCACTCTGCTCTGCTCCCTGTTCCATGGGCTGCTCCAACCGTCCCACAAACTGCTCAGCTCTGCCAGCCGCTCCACTCCACCAGACGTCCCATGAACCGCTCCAGCTGCCCCCGCAAATGGCTCAGCTCCGCTCTGCGCCGCTCCGCTCGCTGTTCCATGGGCCGCTCCAACCATCCCACAAACTGCTCGGCTCTGCCAGCTGCTCTTCAGGCTCCCCCAGTGGTTAACACAGCACTTAGTGATCTCAGCTCAGCAATTTTAGCTCTTTTAGTGATTTCAGCTCTTAATGATTTCAGCTTGTAGTAGGGGAGCCCCAGTGCTGGTGCACTATTGGCCCAAAGTGAATTCAGTTCAGCAACTTCTAGCTAGACTCCTAATGGAAGCAAACTTAGCTCTGCTATTCAACAGTGGAAAGAGGGAATAGTGCAATTGGTGTGCCGGGACCTCAAAAGGCACCCATACCATCAGGTACACATACCTATCCCTAACCTCTCTCAATTCACTGGGTTTTGTAACCCATGCCCCTTGTCTAGCGAGTGCTACTTAGTTACTGGTGAGTCCCTCTGTCATACAACAGTTCCACTGGCCTTGATTCACAGAATCAGGGTAACAACACTTTATTCTTCCTGCCCCAATAACAGAGAAACTGGGGATCCCACACCAGCCAAAGTAACCACTTTCAGTTGTTGTTGTCCCAGGCTAGGCGGGTGGGTGTGCCTATGCAAACAAGATCAGCCCCTGAAGTTCTTTTCCACCCTCGCCATAATTCACCACCAGATGTCAGGGTAGAGCTTATCCTGACTCTGCTTACATTAATTTAAATGAAAACAAGCACAGAAACAGTTTCCTTACCTTGTCAAACCTTTTTTAAACTTCCCCTTTTTAAAAAATAGTTTACATTTAATACACTACTGTACTCTATTTGCCTTTTTTTTAAATCGCTGCTGCTGCCTGATTACATATTTCCTGTTCCAAATGAGGTGTGTGTTTGACGTGTCAGTATGTAACTCTGGTGTTCGTAACTTTAGAGTTTCTACTGTAGCCACCACACAAAATTCACTTAAAGTCAAGTATTCATTAAGCTAATTTTTCCTACTGGGGACTAGGCTGCTGCAACAGGGATGGGATGGGAGGAGCCTAGGGTAACTTCTAGGGAACAAATTTTTAGGCCTGACTGGTGTCTTTGCAAAAGCAAAGTTACAACCTCACCCCCCACCCCACCCCCGCGCACACACACACACAAAACACCGATCAATCACTGAACAGACATCCAGCTGCACCAAGCAGTGCCCAGGTCACCACAATCTAGAAACACAGGCCAGAGGAGACAACTCCCATGAGGTAACAGGGCCCGGTGGGGAGCTGCACTAGAAATACACATTAGATCAGGGGTAGGCAACCTATGGCACACGTGCTGAAGGCAGCACGCGAGTTGATTTTTACTGCCTGGATCCTGGCCACCAATCCGGGGGGCTCTGCATTTTAATTTAATTTTAAATTAAGCTTCTTAAACATTTTAAAAACCTTATTTACTTTACATACAACAATAGTTTAGTTATATATTATAGAAATAGACCTTCTAAAAATGTTTAAATGTATTATTGGCACGCGAAACCTTAAATTAGAGTGAATAAATAAAGACTCGGCACATCACTTCTGAAAGGTTGCCGACCCCTGCATTAGATGTTGTCAAGGAAGATCAGCAGCTCTCAAGATAGAGAAATTCTCCACCTCCCCCTAGAGCTAGTTGGGAACCTTTTATTGGATATTAGCCCCAGCCAAAGGGAAGTACTCTCTCTAGTCATCTGAGCTGTCACCAGAGCCTTTAGGAGACAAACACTTATCTTAGTGACAACAACAGCTGCTTTGCTCCCCGCTGGTCTTGCCTGGCCCCTGTCTTGAGGCCAGGCTAGTTTTGCTCTCCACCTCAGGACGGAGCTGAACTACTCTGCTACAAGTGTTCCCTTGCAGAAAACACAACCCAAGAAGAAAAAGTTAGTGGCAGAGACAGCAATGGTATTTAGCTCTGGCTCTTGCTATTCCAGAGGGATTTTTTCTACACCCCTTGAGACAGTAACAGCTAACTGAAGAGGCATCTGGCTGCTCCTGCACCCAAAGCAATCACACTGCACAGCAGACTATTGTCCCTTACCCTTGCCTTTATCCCAAAGAGGTCTGTACCTAACCAGAATGCTCATGTCCTCTGAAAGGCGCTAGAGTCAGTACAGACAAGGAGCAGAGTGCAATGACCAGTTATTCACACCCAGTAATGTGGAAGGCGGAGAGTTGAGGCCTGAGCATCTCTGGTTACAGGCAATTTGCCCTCCTGGAAGATAACCATAATTCAAGAAAACTAATGCTTTCCGTTCCCAGGGCCCTGACAACTCCAAGTGGGAAGCAAGGGCTCCCCCAACCTTCACATGCCCCAGTTATATTCAATGACTTTTTTCTCATGGACCCACCCCATGCTAACATAACACGTTTCTCTCCATAGACAAGAGTGTTTGCAGCTCTCTTTCAATACTTAGCTTAAGCAAATTTCCGTTTGCACCTACGCCACAGCCCGCTGTCTGGTTTCCATTCCTCTGAATGGGCTCAGGGTGGCTGCTCCTTCTCCTGGTCTCTCCTCCAGGTTGGCCATTCTCTCATCTTCCCAATGTCATTAGGAACTGAAAAGAGGACGTAGGCCAGTACTGGCGTGTGGTGGACGGACATGGGCAATCAGGTCACCTGGCTTCTGCTTCCTGGAGCCCCCTTCCCTAGTCCCCTCCAGCCTAGCCAGCGCTTGAAGTGATCAGCTCTGGTAAGAGACTACAGTCCTGCAGGTCTCTCCCTACCGCCATCCCAGCCCATGCCTGGCCAGGATGCTCAGGTCCTCGGAAGGACCAGAAGATGGTTTTCTTTGGCTGTACTCGATATTGTGTCCAGTGACTCACAACCAGTGACTTGGAAGGACAGACAAGGAATAACAGAGGGTCCCGAGTTGCAGGCAGGTTTTCCTCCTTCACATTCAGTCTTGGGGAGCAGGGTGATGCTCCTAGCCCATTAACAGCCAAATGCAGGGCTCCAACCTCCCCAGGACCCATCCCATGCAAACAAGAAGAATCTCTCTGCTCTCAGGGAGGCACCTTGCTACTCAGACACTGGATAGAGAGACATCATTTCAGCAAAATACACAGCTGCTCCTCCTCCATCACCAGACAGAACTCTTTGGCTACTCAGCTCCTGCTAAGTAGGATGTCTAGGCAGCTCAGGTCCTCTTCTTCCAGCCCCTCATCGGGCTGGGCTGCTCCACTAGCCTGGACAAGTCCTCTGCAAGCACAGCAAATAACCCAAGAGCCATCGCTTCCTGAACTTGTGCTGGGGTGTGAACTTCTATCTTCCCTGCCTCACCCACACTAGAGCAGACCTAGATTAAGAGAGAGAGTCAACAATGATTAAAGCTAAGATTATATCACGGAAGTCACAAAATTCAGTGACATTTTCCACCTCAGCCCTGGGGCAGCGACACTGGAACTGTCAGCCGCTGGGGGCCCCGTAGTTATCAGCCACCGGTGGAGGCAGGGGCCCCCTTCAGCTCTCAGCAGCCATGGGTGGTGGGGGAACTCCCACAGGCCCATGCCACAACAGATGGACCCCAGAGCTCCCAGCCGCTGCAGGCAGACTGGAGTTCCGCAGCCCCATGCCATTGCAGATGGACCCCATAGCTCCCAGCCATCACAGGCGGACCCTAGAGCTCCCATTTGCCACATGTTGCAGCGGGACCCAGGAGCACCCAGCCACTGTGGGCAGGGCCCCACAGCTTCAGCTGCTGCAGGCAGCGGTGGAACCCCACAGGCCTACACCACTGCGTATGAAACCCAGAGCTCCCAGCCGCTGTAGGTGGACCCAGGAGTTCCAAACAGCCATTGATGGTTTGGGGACCCCACAGCCCCACGTCATTACAAATAGACCCCTGTAGCAAACATGATCCTACCCCCTCTCTAGGGTGCCACTGACACAAAAACGATCTAAAAAAAACTACTTATGAATCACTATTGGTTGGCACCCCATTGCCACCCGTACTTCTATGCTGCTGCTGGCCAAACCCTCCTGCCAAAATCTAACCCCCAACCCAAAGTTTTAACCCCCCCCCCCCAAACCGGAGCCCAAATTGCACCAAAAATTGCTCACCCTGGTCCCCAACCCTAAACCCCTTAACCCAAACCATAGCCCAATCCTCCCCCCAACCCTAACCGCAAGCTCTGAGCCCAACCCCGCTAAGCCTGACACCCTCCCCCCCCCCAACTCCCACACTGTGCAAACCCCCAGGAATCCTGCTTCGTACAGGCCGCCCAGCTACAGGGACTTCGCTCACACACACAGAAACGGATTCTGCAGCTACAAACATCACGCGCGTTCGCTGGCAGCGCCCACCACAAAGCAGGGAGTTCGGTCCAACCCCCAGCACCAGCGGCTGCGCCCACAGGCCTGTGGCTGGTTCGCTGCTCACAGGATCCTCGCACTCCAGCCTGGCAATTTCCTGCCTCTCTTTAGCGACTCCAAACGGTCCCAGGGCTTCGAGAAGTTTCTGAGCCACAGTGCCTGCAGCAGCGATCTCCACCCCCAGGCAGTGACAGCCCATTGGCCGCCAGCTCGGTCAGAAAACGTCACCTAGTGACAGCCCATTGGCTGCCAGCTCGGTCAGAAAATGTCACCTAGCGACAGCCCATTGGCTGCCAGAAAACACCGGCGCGCGCAAGCGGCCGCAACCTGTGAACACCCCCCTGCAGCTTTTCACCAGGCAGGACGGCAGTGCCTGCTGCTGGGGGTCTCCGTTCCTCCGCCCGGGCAGCCGGAATCGGCGCCACTCGGCCTCGACCTGTTTCTTGCGGGCATTCGCTGAGCTCTGACTGCACAAGGCCCTGACGGCTCCGCCCAGCATTGCTTTCAGAAAGCGTCACCAATGGGAGATTAGCTGTCAGAAAACGTCACTTAGTGAGGGCCCTGTAGGAGATCAGCTTTCAGAAAACCTCACCTCACTAGGCCCACTGGGAGATCAGCTGTCAGAAAACGCGGGGCAGGCTGGCACCACAGCTCTTCTCAAGTTGCCAGACAGCGAGCGGCCCGCCCCACCCACCCCCGTAACGTAGCAGCTCTTCCCACACTCACCAGCGGGTACTAGATGGGCCCATGCTGCCTTCCAATCCAGGCACTGCCGCGCGCCTCAACCGCTCCCCCATGCTCTTCCGTTCCGTGGTCAGTCACCCAGAGCCACCATCACGATAGCGTGCCTAAGACGTGGGCAATAACACCCCACAACAAAGCCAGGCAACAGCTTAGTTAAGAGAAGAAGAAAAAACTCAGAGGTTTAGTCTCAAAACCGCCAGGAAACATAATTTTGGCACAACACCAAATTTGTGTAATCTTGTGTAATCTCTCTTCTCTAGCTTATTCAAAGTGCCCGGAGCTCCTTCATCACGTCGGGCAACAGGCTTCCAGCTCAGGGTGACCACACCCCCAGTCAGTGGCAGGCTACCAATAAGCTACACTAAAAATATGGGTCCCAACCCCAAAATTTACTCAAATTTGACACCAGTGTCCCGAAACTGCCAGCTTTTAATATTCAAATAAGATATGCCACCCTCAATCAACTCCTCTTGCTCTCCAGTGGAAGCCTGCCACCAGAGAACAACATTGATATTTAAATTAGCTAGTATGTCGCTCAGTCAATTCCCTCTGCTCTCCAGCAGGTGACGTCGGAGAGCTCTGAGCTTGCTCACTTACCTTTCTCCCATCATCTTCAGGCCCCAGGGTTTGCAAATGCATCTCTAGGATTCTAGCAGAAGAATATCACTTATTCTAGCAGAAGCATATCACTTATTCACTTGGGTTAGCAGCTGAGGAATGTCGTGCTGTTCTGAGGGGACGTACTTGCATACTTGGGATATTATTGCAAAGATACAATTAGAATTTCTGTTAGACAATTTTAAGGGCAATTTATATTTGGTAAAAACCTTATTTAGTGAAAGAAATGCTGGCATGACAGCATGGTTACTGGAGCTACAAAACACTTTCCCTCATGGGTGAAACAAGAAGTTAGAATTAGAAAATTACATAGTTTGTTCCAATGTTGGTACAGGTTTAATTTCGCTTATGTGCAGGTTTGTTTAAGGCTGACTGTTTTGGTTTATTGGTTTGGTTTGGGTTTTTTTAGTTGAAGTGGAGCTTTTAATTGACTTTTGCTGGATTGGAATGTCTGACATGCAATACCAGTTTTGACATAGTTCTGCATATTTTATACAGATTTGGCCAGTATTCAACAATTCAATTGCTTTATAGGTGGTTTTAATACTAGGGCTTATTTATTTTATGTTATTTTATCATCCTGTAGTAGCACTCTTTTTTGATAATTTATGACATTTGTTAATTTTTGTTTTTAAAAACAAAATCAGCTTTTCTTAATGTTTGGGTTTTAAATTAAGCATTGTTTACAGTTTCAAATTTTGGATTCTGATGGGCTATTTAAGAGGATTTGGGATTTAATACTAAAATTTGGACAGATTTAGATTATTTATATGGTCTTGGACTAAATCCTATTTACTATTTTATTTTAAGAAAAGTGATATTGTTGTAAACCCTGGCCAGGGGGGAGAGGAGATGAGCCTGGCCTTTAACTGAGGAGCAGAGGCATGGCCCCAATGAGGGTGGAGACAGGTGATGAGGGGGGCGCAGCCCCTCAATTTTTTCTCCAGCCTACCTCACTCCCCCCCCAGCAAACGGCAAGAGGCTGATGCCACACCTGCTGGCCACTCTGCATTACCCCAACTGGTCACTGGGTGTCACTGCTGCTCCATGGGAGACCCCCCCAGTGCATTACCTTGACTGGACACCGGGTGTCACTGTTATGCCAAGGGGAACATGCTCTGTGTATTACCCTGACAGGCCACTGCTCCAAGGGAGACATACTCTCTGCATTACCCTGACTGTCCACCGGGTGTCACTGCTGCTTCATGGGAGATACACTCTGTGCATTTCCCTGACTGGCCACCGGGTGTCACTGCTGCTCCAAGAGAAACACCTTCTGTGCATTACCCCAACTGGCCACCAGGTGTCACTGCTATGCCAAGGGAAACATACTCTGTGCATTACCCTGATTGGCCACTGGGTGTCACTGTTCCTCCAAGGGAGACATACTCTCTGCATTTCCCTGACTAGCTACCGGGTGTCACTGCTGCTCCATGGGAGACCCTCCCCCATGCATTACCTTGACTGGCCACTGGGTGTCACTTCTGTGCCAAGGGAAACATGCTATGTGCATTTCCCTGACTGGCCACTAGATGTCACTTCTGCTCCAAGGGAGACATACTCTGCATTACCCTGACTGGCCACCGGGTGTCACTGCTGCTTCATGGGAGATACAGTCTGTGCATTACCTCGACTGGCCACCGGGTGTCACTGCTGTGCCAAGGGAAACACCTTCTGTGCAATACCCTGACTGGCCACCAGGTGTCACTGCTGTGCCAAGAGAAACACATTCTGTGCATTTCCCTGACTGGCCACTGGGTGTCACTGCTGCTCCAAGAGAAACACATTCTGTGCATTACCATAACTGGCCATCAGGTGTCACTGCTGTGCCAAGGGAAACATGCTCTGTGCATTACCCTGACTGGCCACCAGGTGTCACTGCTGCTTCATGGGCGATACGCTCTGTGCATTTCCCTGACTGGCCACCGGGTGTCACTGCTATGCCAAGGGAAACATACTCTGTGCCTTTCCCTGACTGGCCATCAGGTGTCACTGCTGTGCCAATGGAAACGTGCTCTGTGCATTACCCCGATTGACCACTGGGTGTCACTGCTTCTCCAAGGGAACCACTGTCTGTGCATCATCCCGACTGGCCACTAGGTGTCACTGCTGGTCCAATGGAACACCTGTGCATTACCCTGAGTGACCACCGGGTGTGTCACTGCTGCTCCAAAGAAATGTGCTCAGTGCATTACCCTGACTGACCACCGGGTGTCACTATCACTGCAAAGGAAACACACTCTGTGCATTACCCCAACTGGCCGCCGGGTGTCACTGCTCCTCCATGGGAGAGACACACTTTTCATTAGCCAACCTGGCTAGCTCTCTGGCCGCCCAGCTCTGAGGACAGTGCCACCAGCAGCAGCAGTGCAGAAGTCCTCACTTAACTATGCGCTGCCCAAAGCAGGCAGAGGGTTCAGGGTGCCCCACAGCAACCCAACAGACCCACTCTGCCCCAGGCTCCTGGGCCTGCCGCCCGTGGTTGATGCTCCCTGAGGGCTCTGCAAGAGCCAGGTTCCCCCACCCGGGTGGCTCTTGGGGGCTGCAAGCAGTCGAAGGGCGGCGGGAAGCTGAGGGGCAGCTGCATCCCCAGGTCCAAGAGCAGCAGCAGGAGAAGGAGACAGGGGAGCACCCCAGCTGCCCATACCATGGCACAGCCAGCGCATCAGTCATCCCCCACTGGCCAGCTCCAGCCGCCAACCTGGTGAGGAGGAGGGCAATGGGGGGGATGGGGCAGGAGGCAGGGCTGGCACTTAAGAGGAGCAGAGCCATAGAGATGGGTGGGGCCCTGTACCAAGGGGGGGTGCAGCCCCCCAATTTTCTGTCTAGCCTACCTCAGCCCCCCCACAGGGAAGAGGATGGTGCCACCCATGGAGGGGGGAAATTGGGGTTTGAGGGTTTAGGGTTTGGATTACAGGGTCAGAGTCTAGGGGTTGGATTAGGGTAAGGGGGAGTTAGGTTTAGGGTGGATTAGGTTTGGAAAGGGATAGGGGTTGAGAGGGAGAGTCAGGGCCGCCCGGGGGGGGGGCAAGTGGGGCAATTTGCCCCAGGCCTCACAGGGGCCCCCACGAGAATATAGTATTGCAACTTTTTTTATGGCCCCCTGAATCCTTTAGGCAGCCCTGGGGAGACTTAGATTAGAGGAGGGGAGGGGTATGCTCTGGGAGGCAGGGTTGAGGGTTAGAGGGTTGTGTTTAATGCGAGGGTTAGGATTAGCTTTAGGGATTAGATTGGGTAAGAGTTTGGGTTCAAAGGTGGGTTAGAGTTAAGGGGTTAGGGTTATAGTCAGGGTGGGGGTTATGATATAATAGGGTGATGATCAGGGTTAGTTGAAGGGTTAGGGTACAGGGGCCAGGGTTGGGTTGCCTAGGGTGAAGGGAGGGATCAGGGTTTAGGGTTGGGTTGTGGTGTGGGATAGGGTCAAAGGTTAGGGGGAGGAGTTGGGTTAGAGTACTGGTGAACAGGAGTTAGGGTTTGGGATTAGGGTTAGCAGGTGAGGGCTCAGGGTTTGTCTTTTTTGCTCTTCTAATTGCTTGAATTGACCATTCTGTATCAATTTCCTGTAAATGTAGTTTAATTCCTTTTATTGACTTTTCAAAAACATTAGTTTCATTATTATAACATCACCTATATTTTTATTGTGAAATAGTAAATTACAGGTTTTAATACTCATGGTTTTTTTTGTTTTTTAATGTCAGGCTATTATTTGTGATCATACCACTTGAATGCTGCCTGATTTCCTTGGTTGCCTCAGCCCTGGTCCAGAAGTAGCAATTTGTGACGGATGGTGTCTGCCCTGTCACAGTTTCCTACCCCATGAAATCTCTATATTAAATTTGGATCTCAATAAAACAAATGTTTTCTAACTTAGAAAAATGTATTGTTTGAAATTGGGACACATGAAATGAGTTTTCTAACAGAGATTTCCCAGAAGTAGCACACTGTGACAATGCATACCCCATCTGCCACAAATCACTACTCCTAGACCCAGGGCTGGTGAATTGCATGAGGACAGCAAAAACGTGCTATGTAGATGTCAGTAACTGCAACTGGTAGGAAATTGGGGCAGGGAGCAATTTGTAATAGTACGTCCTGACACTACAGAGGAGATACTGGGATGTTTCCCCCCACCAGACATCAGGCTCTCCACCTTAGGGTCAGTGGCTGCCAGGGCAGCTGGGGGCTGGTCTTGGTCTCTGTGATGAGCAGGCTACTCTGGGTGCAGGAGAGGGTGAGATCTGGGGCAGGTCGTTCAGCAGCCAGGAACCCACGTGCTTGTCCGTCCCTGAGCAGCTGAGGAGCACAGTGTGCAGCTGGTCCATGCACCTGCTGTAGCGCTGCTCTGTGGCCAGGCTCTGCTTGGTAGTGGCTGCAAGAGATGGGTCAGCATCAAAAACAGCACAGCAAATGGGGAGCCAGGAGCTGCTGTGGCAATCAGCCACCAGCCAAACCCACAAACCTGTCAGCCTGCAGCATCACCATCTGTCCTCCATGTGCCCCACACACCTCTCCACCCCTCCTCTGTATGCCAGAGACGCTCATCTATCCATCTCCAGACATCTCTGTTTCTCTCTGATTTTCCATGCAGCACCCAACACAATGAGGCCCGGACCTGAGTGAGCCTTTTGGGTGCTGCAGTAGTGGAGCTGTAGGGTGACAGTGCATCTCTGGGCATCTCTAGTCTCAGCTCCTTTTCTCTTGAGCCCGAAGCCACGACTCTGAGTTCACACCTCTCGGGCCCAGACCCCATAGCCCCGAAGATACTCAACCAACCACTCGTGCTCTGTGATCCCGTTACAGCAACAAGAATCTCCCCAAAGTCCCCATGAAGAGGAGGAGGAGTGACACCTTGAGCCTGGCAGGCAGCATGAACTCTCCTCAGCATGGCATGGACCATCCCCGGGGCAGACAGATCCTATATGACCCATATGAGACCACGGGGGGCAAGAGAGTGCATCCCACTGAGCCTGATAGGAGGTGTGGACCCTCCCTCTGGGTTGCATTGGGGCAGACAGACCCTCCCCCGAAATGGATCCTCCCCAACCCATGGGAGACTACAGAGTGCCAGGGAGTCTTTACCCAGGGTCTTGCTCTGTTGCAGGCTCTCCATGTGCTACACCGTGATCTCCAGCACATCAACTTTCTGCAGCTTGGATTGCTGTAAGAAGTGGAGGGAGGCACTGTTAATGAGCGATGGCAGGTACAAGGATTTGGGGACGCAAGGTGCTGGGGTGTCGCAGGTGGGACAGTGCCATGTGTATCCGTCCATCCCCCTCCCCCCCATTTGGGTAGTGACCCCTGGTTGCTATTTCACACTTTAAGAAAAGAGCCAAATGCCACTGTTTGTCACAGGGTAATTTTATTTAACACAAAGCATTCATCAGAAATTTACAACCCTCACCTTGCCCAGCACCTGCCCAAGCCGACGCAGTCACTCATGACAGCAAATACCCCAGAACATACAGACCCAAAGGGCAGCAGCTTTAATTTGAAGCAATGAGATGCCGCCTAGAGAACCTAGTGAGGGGCTGTGGGGAAGTAGATAAATTGCAACTAACTACAATGGGGAAAATCATAATCCACCAGGGAGAAAAACTGAGTCCACTGGGAAATCAAACCAGCTCCAGCGAGCCTGGGATTTCCAGCAATTCAGGATTGGAGCAAGAATTTTCCACTTCCCTTCATTGTCTGGCAATTTCCAGGGAAGGGTAAGGTTAGAGAGCCCTCCACAAATGGATAATTCCCAGCCCACTGTGACCAAATGCACCCCTGTATTCACACCCTACACACTCTTGTAACAATCTTTGGACAAAATATGCCTTGTGAGGTAGCATTTTAAACTCAGTGATCAATACTATTTTGGTGAAATGGCTGTAGCAACAGTCTGTGTAAAGTTATGAAATTCCACCTATAGGGTATTAAAAGCACAAGTTCCAATTCACATAGCCTGATTAGGTGGAAGTGGTCAAGCACACCTGTCCTAAAGAAAGGGATGTGCGTTTGCCTCAATTTGCATTTCAGCTGTAAACAGGTTCCTCAGAGGACAAGAGGGGGAAGAAAGAAGCAGTATACACAGATGAACAGAAACAGCACAAAGCTTCCTTCTTCCACCAAACTCCATGTCTCCTTGCTCTCAGCAAGAAAGAACTTTACCTAAGGTGAACACTCAGGAAAATGTTTTTCAAATGGTGACCGAGCTATAAAAGTGAAGGGCAAAAACACCCAAGTTCTCTCTCCCTCCCCATCTCCCTTTCACCTAAGATGATCAGAGAAACAGCTGCTGGACCCTGGAAGCAGATGCTGGCCTGAGAGTTTGGGCAGCAATATTACTGGAACCTGTGGGAAGGGACTTCACAAGCCTAGTTTGTTAAGTTTAGAAAGCATTTTATCTTTATTTTTTTCTTGTAACCATTTCTTCTTTAATGCCTTATTACTTTTGTTCACTTAAAACCTCTCTATGTAGTTAAATAAACTTGTTTTATTCTTGAACCAAATCCAGTGTTGTGAACTGTAAATGGAATTATCCACAAGGTGGCAGATTTTTGTATATTGACCTCCTAGAGGTACAGCAGACCTAATCTATCTGGCCTGTCCAGGAGAGGGCTGGACAGTGCACAACACGTTTTTGGGGTAAAATTCAGGACAGGGAGTGTGCTGGGGTCACCCTGCATGTGGTAGCCCAGGTCTGATGGAAGCCAAAGTGTGACTGGTGAGTGCTGACAAGCTCTGGGATCAGAGTCGTAGCCATACACAGACACTTGGGGGAGGGGGGGGGAAGGGGGGAGCATCACGCTGACAGGCTGTTTGTGAGCTACCCAAGTCAGAGCTATAACAGAGAAGCACGGTGAGGCACCCCCCCGTTGCAGGTCAGGTGACATAGCCCCACACTGGTCAGGATTACAGCCTGGAACATCATACCTGGGCCACAGCAAGAGCCCCCCCCCCAGCTGTTGTAGTGTTATAAAACACTCCCCAGCAGAATCTGTTACTTTGCTGTTGAGGATGCTGGAGCAAGCTGACCATGTACAGTAACAGGGGCAAAAGGAAGGTGTGGGGGGGGCGGGGAAGGTCTAGACAAGGCTGCTCTTCCCTCTCTGAAATGATGTAGTGAGTTTCTGACACCTTCCCTCTCCCCCCCCATACACCCTGCTCTTTAAATACTCACACTCTTCATTCAGGTGTTTACATACAAGTGACATCTGCACAGAGATGTTCACAAATTGGTCTGCTCAGCTGTTCCCATTACCTCCAGGAAATGGAGTTTCATACCTTTTAATTCTTTACTTTTCAAGAAACCTTCATATCTTCTTATAACACTTCCTAGGGTTTTATTGTGACTCTCATTTACCATATTTAATACATTATTAAAAAACAAAACATTATCAAGTCTATTTTTATGATCACATGACTTCACTGGTGCTTGAATTGCTGGTTGGCCGGAATGGCTACCTCTAGACCAAGGGAGGGGTGGACAGCCGTTGCTCCTGTGAAACCTTTTTTTAAAATTTACACACAAGTAAAACAAGATTTTGCTAATTTAGAAAAAAATGTATTAAAATAGTGATTTCACACACGTTGAAACCTAAGTTCCCTCTAAGCTGCGCAGCAGCATATTAAGCACTGTGCAGGCACTCAGGGCTGTGGCGCGGAGACATGCCTCTCCGCCAGCCCCGGACCTGCTGCGGCCGGGGAAGAGGCACCTATCCTGTGGCCCCAGCCCTGGAGCTGCTGCATTAGGGAGAGGTGCCTCTCCCCCCAGCCCAGGTGCTGCTGCGGGGAGTCCTCTCCCCCCCTTCCTGTAGTCCCAGGGCAGCCTGGACCTCAAACCCCTCATCCCCAGCCCTGAGACCACACCCCCAGACGGAGCCCTCACTCCCCCGCACCTCAACACTCTGCCCCAGCCCTGAGCCCCGTCCCACACTCCGAACGCCTCGGCCCCACACCCGCCACATGAATTTTGTTACGTGCACCAATATGGAGGTAATGTGTGACACATCACCTCCATATTGGTGCACATAACAAAATTCCTTCCACACATGAGTGGGGAAAATTAGAGGGAACACTGGTTGAAACTCTGACGAAGTCCAACCCATCTGTCACAACTCCCTTTCCCATAGACCCAGGAATGGGAAATTGTGGGTGTAGCAAATGGTGACAGGGCAGTCCTCCGCCCTCAACCCTCTCCATTCCACCTTTAGCATTACAACCAAAAAGCACCCCTTGCAACAGCACCCGAAATAATCACTCTGCACAGCAGACTCTGGCCCCTCCCCAGCCGTAATCTCACAGAGTCCTGTACCCAACGAGGAAGCACACGGCCTGTTAAGAATACTACAGCGAGCACAGATGAGGAATTCAAAGCACTGACCGCTTACTCACAGCCAGTTTTGCGGGAGTCAGAAAGCTGAGGACTGTTCATGTCTGCTTACAAGGATGTCCGGTCTGGTCATGTCCACTTCTGCCACTTTCTCCTCAAGATCGGGCTCCTGGAAAATTCCTCTGGAAGCGCAGCTGCAAAAGCCAAACATGAGCCATCACTACACAAAGCTCTATTGGTGCTTCAAAGCTTGCCCTCATCCTGGCCTCCCTCTCCAATGCCATCTACGTCGGCCCCACTCGATGGACAGAGACCGAGTTAACAGACAGTCACAGCACTGCATGATTTTCATCCCCTCCTACTTCTCCATGTCTCCCGAGACATAGCCTGTGGGGATGCACAAGTAGCACGCCTGCCCGTGTCCTACGAAGGGAGATGGCACGAGGAGAGGAGAGGAGAGGAGAGCAGAGTGAGAAAGTTGGCCAACACACTGGAGAAGAGAGAGAGAGAAAAAAATGGGAGGAAGGCAAGCAACTCACCACCTGGAGTCATCCTCCTAGATGCAACCTTCCGCTGCGTAGGAGACACCGCTCCTGGCCAGAGAAATAAGCAGACCCTGAAAATGGGGGCCTTGTGTCTCTCGTAAGCACAGCTGGTCAGGAACCATTTCTTACAAACCCAGCCCCAGCTAACGGGGCGTCCCTACCTGGAGCCCTCACCAAACCAGACACTTATCTCACTGACAGTAGCGAATGCTCCACTGCCAAATGGTCGGCTCCTGACTTGTATCAACAATGCTCGCAGGCTCACCGCTCTCGCTTGCTTTCCATCCGACGAGGGGAGTAACCTCTGACGTTTGATTTCTTTTCCCTCGGTACTAAACCCGGCACAAGGAGGAAAAACAAATAAAGTTATCATTTCAGTGGGCAACGTCGCGTAGGCTATTCTTTTCGCCTCTCACACACGGCGGCGCTCCGCCCCGAATCTTCCCCCCACACCCCCCCATTATGCCTTTAGCATTACAACTAAAAAGCAGCCCTTTCAACGGCACTCGAAATAATCACTCTGCACAGCAGACTCTGGCCCCTCCGCAGCCCAAATCTCACAGAGACCCGTACCCAACGAGGAAGCACATGGCACGTGAAGAATACTACAGCGAGCACAGATGAGCAATTCAAAGCACTGTCCGCTTACTCACAGCCAGTTATGCGTGACTCAGAAAGCTGAGGACAGTTCATATCTGCTTACAAGGATGTCCAGTCTGCTCATGTCCACTTCTGCCACTTTCTCCTCGGGCTGGGGCTCTTGGAAAATTCCTCTGGAAGCGCAGCTGCAAAAGTCAAACATGAGCCATCACTACTCAAAGCTCTACTGGTGCTTCAAATTTTGCCCTCATCCTGGCCTCCCTCTCCAATCCCATCTACCTCGGCCCCACTCGATGGACAGAGACCGAGTTAACACCAACAGTCACAGCTCGACTTTAGCGCCCACAGCCCTGCATGATTTTCTTCCGCTCCTACTTCTCCATGGATCCCGAGACCTGGCCTGTGTGGATGCACACCAACCAGTGTTCTACAAACGGGCATGAGGAGAGGAGAGAAGAGGAGAGGAGAGGAGAGAGAGCGTGTGTTGGCCAACATACTAGAGAAGAGAGAGAGAGAGAAAAACATGGGAGGAAAGCAAGCACCTGTAGTTATTCTCCTGGAGGTAACCTTCTGCTGCAGAGGAGACACGGTTCCTGAACAGAGAAATGAGCAACCTCTGAAAATAGGGACCTTTTCTCCCTCGTAACCACAGTTAGTCAGGAACCTTTTCATACAAACCCAGCCCTACTGTACTAGGCTTCCCAACCTGGACTCAGATGGAGTCTGAGTAGAGCCCTCACCAAACCAGACACTTATCTCACTGACAGCAGCGTCTGCTAGGCTCCCAGATGGATGGCTTTTGCGTGGCATCAACAATGCTCAGAGTCTCGACGCTGTGGCTCGCTTTCCATCGCATGAGGGCAGTAGACTGACGCCTGACTTCGTTTTCCTTGGTACTAAACCTAGCAGAGGGGGGGGAAAACAAAAAAATTAGCATCTCTGTCTGCAATGTCGCATAGTCTCTTCATTTCACATCTCCCATATCCCATGGCACCGCCCTCAACCCATCTCCTATTATTACGTTACAACTGCAACTAGAAGGCCCCCCTTTGTAACAGCACCCAAAATACTCACTTTCCTCAGGAGACTCTTGTCCCTTCCCCAGCCTTAATCCCAGAGCCTCGTAACTAACGAGGAAGCACACGGCCTGTGAAGAATACTACAGCGAGCACAGATGAGGAATTCAAAGCACTGACCTCTTACTCACAGCCAGCGATGCAGAAGGCAGAAACATGAAGACTATTCATGTCTCCTTAGAAGGATGTCCAGGCTGCTCAGGTCCACTTCTGCCATATTCTTGTCCGGCTAGGGCTCCTGGACAATTCCTCTGCAAACTAATGAAGCCAAGCAAGAACTATCACTACACAGAGCTCTATTGGTGCGTTGAATCGTGCCCTCATCCCTGCCTCCCTCTCCAGTCCCATCTACATAAGCCCCACTGGATGAACAGAGACCGAGTAAACACAGACAGTCACAGCTCCACTTTAGCGCCCACTGCCCCGCATGCTTTTCGTCTGCTCCAACTTCTCCATGGCTCCCGAGACCTGGCCTCTGGGGATGCACACCTAGCACACCTGCCTGTGTCCTATGAAGGGAGGCAGAACAAGGAAAGGCAAGGACAGACACAGAGAGATAGAGGGTGTGTGTTGGCCAACGTACTAGAGAAGAGAGAGAGACAGATAGAAAGACATGGGAGGAAGGCAAGCAACTCACCATCTGGAGTCATCCTCCTGAATGCAACCTTCCGCTGCCGAGGACACACCATATCTGGCCAGAGAAATGAGCAGTCCCTGAAAATGGGGACCTTGTCTCTCTCATAACCACAGCTGGTTAGGAACCATTTCTTACAAACCCAGCCCCAGCTAACGGGGCGTCCCTATCTGGAGCCAGGGGGGCCCTACGCAGAGCCCTCACCAAACCAGACACTTATCTCACTGACAGTAGCGACTGCTCCACTGCCAACTGGACGGCTCCTGACTTGCATCAACAATGCTCGCGGGCTCACTGCTCTCGCTCGCTTTCCATCCGACGAGGGGAGTAAACTCTGACGTTTGATTTCTTTTCCCTCGGTACTAAACCCGGCACAAGGAGGAAAAGCAATGAAGTTACTATCTCAGTGGGCAGCGTCGCGTAGGCTATTCTTTTCGCCTCTCCTACACGGCGGCGCTCCGCCCCAAACCCTCCCCCCCATTACGCCTTTAGCATTACAACTAAAACGCACCCCTTGCAGCAGCACCCGAAATAATCACTCTGCACAGCAGACTCTGGCCCCTCCCCAGCCGTAATCTCACAGGGTCCCATACCCAACGAGGAAGCACACGGCCTGTGAAGAATATTGCAGCGAGTACAGATGAGCAATTCAAAGCACTGACCGCTTACTCACAGCCAGTTATGCGGGAGTCAGAAAGCGGAGCACTGTTCATGTCTGCTGAGAAGGATGTCCACTCTGCTCATGTCCATTTCTGCCAGTTTCTCCTCGGGATAGGGCTCCTGGAAAATTCCTCTGGAAGCGCAGCTGCAAAAGCCAAGCATGAGCCATCACTACTTAAAACTCTATATGTAGCTTCAAATCTTGCCCTCATCCTGGCCTCGCTCTCCAATCCCATTTACGTCAGCCCCACTCGACGAACAGAGACCGAGATAACACCAACAGTCACAGCCCTGCATGAATTTCCTCCCCTCCTACTTCTCCATGGCTCCCGAGACCTGGCCTGTGGGGATGCACACCTAGCACGCCTGCCCGTGTCCTACAAAAGGAGACAGCACAAGGAAAGGCAAGGACAGACAGACAGAGAGAGCTAGAGGGTGTGTGTTGGCCAACGTACTAGAGAAGACAGAGAGAGAGAGAAAGGAAAACATCGGAGGAAAGTAAGCAACTGACCACCTGGAGTCATCCTCCTGAATCCAACCTTCTGCTGCGGAGGAGACACCGTTCCTGACCACAGAAATGAGCAACCTCACAAAGTAGGGACCTTTTCTCCCTCGTGACCACAGCTAGTCAGGAATCTTTTCATACAAACCCAGCCCTACCGTACTGGGCTTCTCTACCTGGAATCAGATTGGGCGTGAGCAGAGCCCTCACCAAACCAGACACTTATCTCACAGACAGCAGCGTCTCCTCGGCGCCCAGATGGACGGCTTTTGCGTGGCATCGTCAATGCTCAGAGTTTTGACGCTCTCGCTCACTTTCCATCGCATCAGGGCAGTAGACGCTGACGCGTGACTTCTTTTTCCTTGATACTAAACCTAGCGGGGGGGGATGGAGGACAAAAAAATTAGCATCTCCATCTGCAATGTGGCGTAGTCTCTTCATTTCACATCTCCCATATCCCACGGTTCCGCCCTCAACCCATCTCCCATTACTACATTACAAGTGCAACTAGAAGGCACCCATTGTAACGGCACCCAAAATACTCACTTTGCTCAGGAGACTCGTCCCTTCCCCAGCCTTAGTCCCAGAGCCTCATACCCAACGAGGAAGCACACGGCCTGTGAAGAAAACTACAGCGACTACAGATGAGGAATTCAAAGCACTGACATCTTACTCACAGCCAGTGATGCAGAAGGCAGAAACATAAGGACTATTCATGTCTCCTTAGAAGGATGTCCAGGCTGCTCAGGTCCACTTCTGCCATATTCTTGTCCGGCTAGGGCTCCTGGACAATTCCTCTGCAAACTAATGAAGCCAAGCAAGAACTATCACTACACAGAGCTCCATTGGTGCGTTGAATCTTGCCCTCATCCCTGCCTCCCTCTCCCGTCCCATCTACGTCAGCTCCACACGATGAACAGAGACCCAGTAAAGACAGTCACAGATCCACTTTACCGCCCACTGTCCCGCATGGTTTTCGTCCTCTCCTACTACTCCACGGCTCCCGAGACCTGGCCTCTGGGGATGCACACCTAGCACGCCTGCCCGTGTCTTCTGAAGGGAGACAGCACAAGGAAAGGCAAGGACAGACAGAGAGAGAGGGTGTGTGTTGGCCAACGTACTAGAGAAGAGAGAGAGAGAAAAACATGGGAGGAAAGCAAGCAACTCACCACCTGGAGTCATCCTTCTGGATGCAACCTTCTGCTGCGGAAGAGATACCGCTCCTGGCCAGAGAAATGAGCAGCCCCTGAAAAAGGGGACCTTGTCTCTCTCGTAAGCACAGCTGGTCAGGAACCATTTCTTACAAACCCAACCCCAGCCAACAGGGCGTCCCTAGCAGGAGCAAGGTGGGCCGTGAGCACAGCAATCACCAAACCAGACACTTATCTCACCGAGAGTGGCGTCTGCTCACATCCCAGATAGACGGCTCTTGCCTGGCATCAACAGTGCTCACAGGCTCGCTGCTCTCACTCACTTTACATCGCATGAGGGCAGTAGACGCTGACACTTGACTTCTTTTTCCTTGGTACGAAACTGAGCATGGGGGGGCAAGGAGGGAAACAAGTTACCATGTCAGTCGGCAACATCTCGTAGGCTCTTCCTTTCGCCTCTCCCTCACGGCGGGGCTCCTCCCTCAAACATCTTCCCATTACACCTTTAGCATTAGAACCAAAAAGCACCCCTTGCAACGGCACCCGACAGTCACTCTGCACAGCAGACTCTGACCCCTCCCCAGCCGTAATCTCACAGAGCCCCATACCCAACGAGAAAGCACGTGGCCTGTGAAGAATACTACAGCGAGCACAGATGAGGAATTCAGACCATTGACCACTTACTCACAGCCAGTTATGCGGGAGTCAGAAAGCTGAGGACTGTTCAAATCTGCTTATAAGGATGTCCAGTCTGCTCATGTCCACTTCTGCCACTTTCTCCTCGGGATAGGGCTCTTGGAAAATTCCTCTGGAAGCGCAGCTGCAAAAGCCAAGCATGAGCCATCACTACTTAAAGCTCTATTTGTTGCTTCAAACCTTGCCCTCATCCTGGCCTCCCTCTCCAATCCCATCTACATCAGCCCCACTCGATGAACAGAGACCGAGTTAACACCGACAGACACAGCCCTGCATGGTTTTCGTCCCCTCCTACTTCTCCATGGCTCCCAAGACCTGGCCTGTGGGGATGCACAGCTAGCACGCATCCCGTGTCCTATGAAGGGTGACGGCACGAGGACAGGAGAAAAAAGAGTGAGAAAGTTGGCCAACACACAAGAGGAGAGAGAGAAAGAAAAAAAATGGGAGGAAAGTAAGCAACTGACCACCTGGAGTCATCCTCCTGAATCCAACCTTCCGCTGCGGAGCAGACTCCGTTCCTGACCAGAGAAATGAGCAACCTCTGAAAAGAGGGACCTTTTCCCCCTCGTAACCACTGTTAGTCAGCAACCTTTTCATACAAACCCAGCCCTAACTTAGTGGGCTTCCCAACCTGGACTCAGGTTGGGCGTGAGCAGAGCCCTCACCAAACCAGACACTTATCTCACTGACAGCGGCGTCTCCTCGGCTCCCAGATGGACGGCTTTTGCGTGGCATCAACAATGCTCAGAGTCTCAACGCTCTCGCTCGCTTTCCATCGCATGAGGGCAGTAGACTCTGACGCGTGACTTCGTTTTCCTTGGTACTAAACCTAACAGAGGGTGGGAAAACCAAAAAAATTAGCATCTCCGTCTGCAATGTCGCGTAGTCTGTTCATTTCACATCTCCCATATCCCACGGCTCCACCCTCAACCCATCTCCCATTACTACGTTACAACTGCAACTAGAAGGCACCCATTGTAACGGCACCCAAAATACTCACTTTCCTCAGGAGACTCTTGTCCCTTGCCCAGCCTTAATCCCAGAGCCTCATACCCAACGAGGAAGCACACGGCCTGTGAAGAAAATTACAGTGAGTACAGATGAGGAATTCAAAGCACTGACCTCTTACTCACAGCCAGCGATGCAGAAGGCAGAAACATGAGGACTATTCATGTCTCCTTAGAAGGATGTCCAGGCCGCTCAGGTCCACTTCTGCCATATTCTTGTCCGGCTAGGGCTCCTGGATGATTCCTCTGCAAACCAATAAAGCCAAGCAAGAACTATCACTACACAGAGCTCTATTGGTGCGTCGAGTCTTGCCCTCATCCCTGCCTCCCTCTCCAGTCCCATCTACATCAGCCCCACTCGATGAACAGAGACCGAGTAAACACAGACAGTCACAGCTCCACTTTAGCGCCCACTGCCCCGCATGGTTTTCGTCTGCTCCTACTTCTTCATGGCTCCCGAGACCTGGCTAGGATGCACACCTAGCACGCCTGCCCGTGTCCTACGAAGGGAGACGGCACAAGGAGAGGAGAGGAGAGTCAGTGAGAAAGTTGGCCAACACACTAGAGAAGAGAGAGAGACAGACAGACAGATAGAAAGACATGGGAGGAAGGCAAGCAACTCACCACCTGGAGTCATCCTCCTAGATGCAACCTTCCGCTGCGTAGGAGACACCGCTCCTGGCCAGAGAAATGAGCAGACCCTGAAAATGGGGACCTTGTCCCCCTCGTAACCACAGCTAGACAAGAACATTTTCTTACAAACCCAGCCCCAGCTAATATGGCGTCCCTAGCAGAGGCAAGGTGGGCCGAGAGCACAGCAGTCACCAAACCAGACACTTATCTCACTGAGAGTGGCGGACGTTCCCCTCCCAGTTGGACGGCTTTTGCGTGGCATCAACAATGATCACGGTTTCGTTGCTCTGGCTCGCTTTCCATCGCATGAGGGCTTGAGAATCTGAGGCGTGACTTCTTTTCCCTCGGTTCTAAACCCAGCACAAGGCGAAAAAACAAATCCGTTACCATCTCAGTCGGCAACATCTCGTAGGCTCTTCCTTTCGCCTCTCCCTCACAGTGGGGCTCCTCCCACTAACATCTTCCCATTACACCTTTAGCATTAGAACCAAAAAGCACCCCTTGCAACGGCACCCGACAGTCACTCTGAACAGCAGACTCTGGCCCCTCCCCAGCCGTAATCTCACAGAGCCCCATACCCAACGAGAAAGCACACGGCCTGTGAAGAATACTACACTAAGCACAGATGAGGAATTCAGACCATTGACCGCTTACTCACAGCCAGTTATGCGGGAGTCAGAAAGCTGAGGACTGCTCAAATCTGCTTATAAGGATGTCCAGTCTGCTCATGTCCACTTCTGCCACTTTCTCCTCAGGATAGGGCTCTTGGAAAATTCCTCTGGAAGCGCAGCTGCAAAAGCCAAGCATGAGCCATCACTACTTAAAGCTCTATTTGTTGCTTCAAACCTTGCCCTCATCCTGCCCTCCCTCTCCAATCCCATCTACATCAGCCCCACTCGATGAACAGAGACCGAGTTAACACCGACAGTCACCGCTCCACTCTCGCACCCACTCCCATGCATGATTTTCGTCCCCTCCTACTTCTCCATGGCTCCAGAGACAAAGCCTGTGGGGATGCACACGTAGCACGCCTGCCCGTGTCTTATGAAGGGAGACAACACGAGGAAACGCAAGGACAGACAGAGAGAGCTAGAGGGGGTGTGTTGGCCAACGTACTAGAGAAGAGAGAGAGAGAGAGAGAGAGAGAGGAAAACATCGTAGGAAAGCAAGCACTCACCACGTGGAGTCATCCTCCTGAATCCAACCTTCTGCTGCGGAGGAGACACCGTTCCTGACCAGAGAAATGAGCAACCTCTCAAAATAGAGACCTTTTCTCCCTCGTGACCACAGCTAGTCAGGAACCTTTTCATACAAACCCAGCCCTACCGTACTGGGCTTCTCTACCTGGACTCAGGTTGGGCATGAGCAGAGCCCTCATGAAACCAGACACTTATCTCACTGACAGCGGCGTCTCCTCGGCTCCCAGAGGGATGGCTTTTGCGTGGCATCAACAATGCTCAGAGTCTCGATGCTCTCGCTCGCTTTCCATCACATGAGGGCAGTAGACTCTGACGCATGACTTCGTTTTCCTTGGTACTAAACCCAGCGGGAGGGGGGAAGCAAAAAAATTAGCATCTTCGTCTGCAATGTCGCGTAGTCTCTTCATTTCACATCTCCCATATCCCACGGCTCCGCCCTCAACCCATCTCCCATTACTACGTTACACCTGCAACTAGAAGGCACCCATTGTAACGGCACCCAAAATACTCACTTTCCTCAGGAGACTCTTGTCCCTTGCCCAGCCTTAATCCCAGAGCCTCATACCAAACGAGGAAGCACACGGCCTGTGAAGAAAACTACAGCGACTACAGATGAGGAATTCAAAGCACTGACCTCTTACTCACAGCCAGCGATGTAGAAGGCAGAAACATGAAGACTATTCATGTCTCCTTAGAAGGATGTCCAGGCTGCTCAGGTCCACTTCTGCCATATTCTTGTCCGGCTAGGGCTCCTGGACGATTCCTCTGCAAACTAATAAAGCCAAGCAAGAACTATCACTACACAGAGCTCTATTGGTGAGTCGAGTCTTGCCCTCAGCCCTGCCACCCTCTCCAGTCCCATCTACATCAGCCCCACTTGATGAACAGGGACCGAGTAAACACAGTCACAGCTCCACTTTAGCGCCCACTGCCCCGAATGGTTTTTGTCTGCTCCTACTTCTCCGTGGCTCCCGAGACCTGGCTAGGATGCACACCTAGCACGGATGCCCGTGGTCCTATGAAGGGAGATGGCATGAGGAGAGGAGAGGAAAGAGAGTGAGAAAGTTGGCCAACACACTAGACAAGAGAGAGAGAGAGAGACAGAGAGAAAAAAATGGGAGGAAGGCAAGCAACTCACCACCTGGAGTCATCCTCCTGGATGCAACCTTCCGCTGCCGATGACATACCGCATCTGGGCAGAGAAATGAGCAGCCCCTGAAAATGGGGACGTTGTCTCTCTCGTAACCACAGCTGGTTAGGAACCATTTCTTACAAACCCAGCCCCAGCTAACGGGGCGTCCCTACCTGGAGCCAGGCGGGCCATTAGTAAAGCCCTCACCAAACCAGACACTTATCTCACTGACAATAGCGACTGCTCCACTGCCAGCTGGACGGCTCCTGACTTGCATCAACAATGCTCGCAGGCTCACTGTTCTCGCTCGCTTTCCATCTGACGAGGGGAGTAAACTCTGACGTTTGATTTCTTTTCCTTCGGTACTAAACCCGGCACAAGGAGGAAAAACAAATAAGTTACCACCTCAGTGGGCAGTGTCGCGTAGGCTATTCTTTTCGCCTCTCCTACACTGCAGCGCCCCGCCCCAACTTCTCCCCCCCATTGTGCCTTTAGCATTACAACTAAAACGCACCCCTTGCAACAGCACCCGAAATAATCACTCTGCACAGCAGACTCTGGCCCCTCCCCAGCCGTAATCTCACAGAGTCCCGTACCCAACGAGGAAGCACACGGCCTGTGAAGAATACTACAGTGAGTACAGATGAGGAATTCAAAGCAGTGACCTCTTACTCACAGCCAGCGATGCAGAAGGCAGAAACATGAGGACTGTTCATGTCTCCTTAGAAGGATGTCCAGGATGCTCAGGTCCACTTCCGCCATATTCTTGAGTGGCTAGGGCTCCTGGACAATTCCTTGACAAACTTGTAAAGCCAAGCAAGAACCATCACTACACAGAGCTCTATTGGTGCTGGAAATCTTGCCCTCAGCCCTGCCTCCCTCTCCAGTCCCATCTACATCGGCCCCGCTCAATGAACAGAGACCGAGTTAACACCGACAGTCACCGCTCCACTCTCGCACCCACTGCCCCGCATGATTTTTGTCCGCGACTCCCGAGATCTGGCCTGTGGGGATGCACACCTAGCACGCCTGCCCGTGTCCTACGAAGGGAGACAGCACAAGGAGAGGAGAGGCGAGGCAGTGAGAAAGTTGGCCAACACACTAGAGAAAAGAGAGAGACAGACATGGGAGGGAGCCAAGCAACTCACCACCTGGAGTCATCCTCCTAGATGCAACCTTCCGCTGCGCAGGAGACACCGCTCCTGGCCAGAGAAATGAGCAGGCCCTGAAAATGGGGACCTTGTCTCTCTCGTAAGCACAGCTGGTCAGGAACCATTTCTTACAAACCCAGCCCCAGCTAACGTGGCGTCCCTAGCAGGAGCAAGGTGGGCCGTGAGCACAGCAATCACCAAACCAGACACTTATCTCACTGAGAGTGGCATCTGCTCGCATCCCAGATAGACGACTCTTGCCTGGAATCAACAATCCTCACGGTCTCGTTGCTCTGGCTCACTTTCCATCGCATGAGGGCTTGAGACTCTGACGCGTGACTTCTGTTCCCTCGGTCCTAAACCTAGCACAAGGGGAAAAAACAAATCCGTTACCATCTCAGTCGGCAATGTCTCATAGGCTTTTCCTTTTGCCTCTCCCGCACAGCGGGGCTCCTCCCTCAAACATCTTCCCATTACACCTTTATCATTACAACCAAAAAGCACCCCTTGCAACGGCACCCGATATAGTCACTCTGCACAGCAGACTCTGGCCCCTCCCCAGCCGTAATCTCACAGAGACCCGTATCGAATGAGAAAGCACACGGCCTGTGAAGAATACTACAGCGAGCACAGATGAACAATTCAAAGCACTGACCGCTTACTCACAGCCAATTATGTGGGAGTCAGAAAGCGGAGCACTGTTCATGTCTGCTGAGAAGGATGTCCAGCCTGCTCATGTCCATTTCTGCCAGTTTCTCCTCGGGATAGGGCTCCTGGAAAATGCCTCTGGAAGCGAAGCTGCAAAAGCCAAGCATGAGCCATCACTACTTAAAGCTCTATTTGTTGCTTCAAATCTTGCCCTCATCCTGGCCTCCCTCTCCAATCCCATCTACATCAGCCCCACTCGATGAACAGAGACCGAGTTAACACCGACAGACACAGCCCTGCATGGTTTTCGTCCCCTCCTACTTCTCCATGGCTCCCAAGACCTGGCCTGTGGGGATGCACAGCTAGCACGCATCCCGTGTCGTATGAAGGGTGACGGCACGAGGACAGGAGAAAAAAGAGTGAGAAAGTTGGCCAACACACAAGAGGAGAGAGAGAAAGAAAAAAAATGGGAGGAAAGTAAGCAACTGACCACCTGGAGTCATCCTCCTGAATCCAACCTTCCGCTGCGGAGCAGACTCCGTTCCTGACCAGAGAAATGAGCAACCTCTGAAAAGAGGGACCTTTTCCCCCTCGTAACCACTGTTAGTCAGCAACCTTTTCATACAAACCCAGCCCTAACTTAGTGGGCTTCCCAACCTGGACTCAGGTTGGGCGTGAGCAGAGCCCTCACCAAACCAGACACTTATCTCACTGACAGCGGCGTCTCCTCGGCTCCCAGATGGACGGCTTTTGCGTGGCATCAACAATGCTCAGAGTCTCAACGCTCTCGCTCGCTTTCCATCGCATGAGGGCAGTAGACTCTGACGCGTGACTTCGTTTTCCTTGGTACTAAACCTAACAGAGGGTGGGAAAACCAAAAAAATTAGCATCTCCGTCTGCAATGTCGCGTAGTCTGTTCATTTCACATCTCCCATATCCCACGGCTCCACCCTCAACCCATCTCCCATTACTACGTTACAACTGCAACTAGAAGGCACCCATTGTAACGGCACCCAAAATACTCACTTTCCTCAGGAGACTCTTGTCCCTTGCCCAGCCTTAATCCCAGAGCCTCATACCCAACGAGGAAGCACACGGCCTGTGAAGAAAATTACAGTGAGTACAGATGAGGAATTCAAAGCACTGACCTCTTACTCACAGCCAGCGATGCAGAAGGCAGAAACATGAGGACTATTCATGTCTCCTTAGAAGGATGTCCAGGCCGCTCAGGTCCACTTCTGCCATATTCTTGTCCGGCTAGGGCTCCTGGATGATTCCTCTGCAAACCAATAAAGCCAAGCAAGAACTATCACTACACAGAGCTCTATTGGTGCGTCGAGTCTTGCCCTCATCCCTGCCTCCCTCTCCAGTCCCATCTACATCAGCCCCACTCGATGAACAGAGACCGAGTAAACACAGACAGTCACAGCTCCACTTTAGCGCCCACTGCCCCGCATGGTTTTCGTCTGCTCCTACTTCTTCATGGCTCCCGAGACCTGGCTAGGATGCACACCTAGCACGCCTGCCCGTGTCCTACGAAGGGAGACGGCACAAGGAGAGGAGAGGAGAGTCAGTGAGAAAGTTGGCCAACACACTAGAGAAGAGAGAGAGACAGACAGACAGATAGAAAGACATGGGAGGAAGGCAAGCAACTCACCACCTGGAGTCATCCTCCTAGATGCAACCTTCCGCTGCGTAGGAGACACCGCTCCTGGCCAGAGAAATGAGCAGACCCTGAAAATGGGGACCTTGTCCCCCTCGTAACCACAGCTAGACAAGAACATTTTCTTACAAACCCAGCCCCAGCTAATATGGCGTCCCTAGCAGAGGCAAGGTGGGCCGAGAGCACAGCAGTCACCAAACCAGACACTTATCTCACTGAGAGTGGCGGACGTTCCCCTCCCAGTTGGACGGCTTTTGCGTGGCATCAACAATGATCACGGTTTCGTTGCTCTGGCTCGCTTTCCATCGCATGAGGGCTTGAGAATCTGAGGCGTGACTTCTTTTCCCTCGGTTCTAAACCCAGCACAAGGCGAAAAAACAAATCCGTTACCATCTCAGTCGGCAACATCTCGTAGGCTCTTCCTTTCGCCTCTCCCTCACAGTGGGGCTCCTCCCACTAACATCTTCCTATTACACCTTTAGCATTAGAACCAAAAAGCACCCCTTGCAACGGCACCCGACAGTCACTCTGAACAGCAGACTCTGGCCCCTCCCCAGCCGTAATCTCACAGAGCCCCATACCCAACGAGAAAGCACACGGCCTGTGAAGAATACTACACTAAGCACAGATGAGGAATTCAGACCATTGACCGCTTACTCACAGCCAGTTATGCGGGAGTCAGAAAGCTGAGGACTGCTCAAATCTGCTTATAAGGATGTCCAGTCTGCTCATGTCCACTTCTGCCACTTTCTCCTCAGGATAGGGCTCTTGGAAAATTCCTCTGGAAGCGCAGCTGCAAAAGCCAAGCATGAGCCATCACTACTTAAAGCTCTATTTGTTGCTTCAAACCTTGCCCTCATCCTGCCCTCCCTCTCCAATCCCATCTACATCAGCCCCACTCGATGAACAGAGACCGAGTTAACACCGACAGTCACCGCTCCACTCTCGCACCCACTCCCATGCATGATTTTCGTCCCCTCCTACTTCTCCATGGCTCCAGAGACAAAGCCTGTGGGGATGCACACGTAGCACGCCTGCCCGTGTCTTATGAAGGGAGACAACACGAGGAAACGCAAGGACAGACAGAGAGAGCTAGAGGGGGTGTGTTGGCCAACGTACTAGAGAAGAGAGAGAGAGAGAGAGAGAGAGGAAAACATCGTAGGAAAGCAAGCACTCACCACGTGGAGTCATCCTCCTGAATCCAACCTTCTGCTGCGGAGGAGACACCGTTCCTGACCAGAGAAATGAGCAACCTCTCAAAATAGAGACCTTTTCTCCCTCGTGACCACAGCTAGTCAGGAACCTTTTCATACAAACCCAGCCCTACCGTACTGGGCTTCTCTACCTGGACTCAGGTTGGGCATGAGCAGAGCCCTCATGAAACCAGACACTTATCTCACTGACAGCGGCGTCTCCTCGGCTCCCAGAGGGATGGCTTTTGCGTGGCATCAACAATGCTCAGAGTCTCGATGCTCTCGCTCGCTTTCCATCACATGAGGGCAGTAGACTCTGACGCATGACTTCGTTTTCCTTGGTACTAAACCCAGCGGGAGGGGGGAAGCAAAAAAATTAGCATCTTCGTCTGCAATGTCGCGTAGTCTCTTCATTTCACATCTCCCATATCCCACGGCTCCGCCCTCAACCCATCTCCCATTACTACGTTACACCTGCAACTAGAAGGCACCCATTGTAACGGCACCCAAAATACTCACTTTCCTCAGGAGACTCTTGTCCCTTGCCCAGCCTTAATCCCAGAGCCTCATACCAAACGAGGAAGCACACGGCCTGTGAAGAAAACTACAGCGACTACAGATGAGGAATTCAAAGCACTGACCTCTTACTCACAGCCAGCGATGTAGAAGGCAGAAACATGAAGACTATTCATGTCTCCTTAGAAGGATGTCCAGGCTGCTCAGGTCCACTTCTGCCATATTCTTGTCCGGCTAGGGCTCCTGGACGATTCCTCTGCAAACTAATAAAGCCAAGCAAGAACTATCACTACACAGAGCTCTATTGGTGAGTCGAGTCTTGCCCTCAGCCCTGCCACCCTCTCCAGTCCCATCTACATCAGCCCCACTTGATGAACAGGGACCGAGTAAACACAGTCACAGCTCCACTTTAGCGCCCACTGCCCCGAATGGTTTTTGTCTGCTCCTACTTCTCCGTGGCTCCCGAGACCTGGCTAGGATGCACACCTAGCACGGATGCCCGTGGTCCTATGAAGGGAGATGGCATGAGGAGAGGAGAGGAAAGAGAGTGAGAAAGTTGGCCAACACACTAGACAAGAGAGAGAGAGAGAGACAGAGAGAAAAAAATGGGAGGAAGGCAAGCAACTCACCACCTGGAGTCATCCTCCTGGATGCAACCTTCCGCTGCCGATGACATACCGCATCTGGGCAGAGAAATGAGCAGCCCCTGAAAATGGGGACCTTGTCTCTCTCGTAACCACAGCTGGTTAGGAACCATTTCTTACAAACCCAGCCCCAGCTAACGGGGCGTCCCTACCTGGAGCCAGGCGGGCCATTAGTAAAGCCCTCACCAAACCAGACACTTATCTCACTGACAATAGCGACTGCTCCACTGCCAGCTGGACGGCTCCTGACTTGCATCAACAATGCTCGCAGGCTCACTGTTCTCGCTCGCTTTCCATCCGACGAGGGGAGTAAACTCTGACGTTTGATTTCTTTTCCTTCGGTACTAAACCCGGCACAAGGAGGAAAAACAAATAAGTTACCACCTCAGTGGGCAGTGTCGCGTAGGCTATTCTTTTCGCCTCTCCTACACTGCAGCGCCCCGCCCCAACTTCTCCCCCCCATTGTGCCTTTAGCATTACAACTAAAACGCACCCCTTGCAACAGCACCCGAAATAATCACTCTGCACAGCAGACTCTGGCCCCTCCCCAGCCGTAATCTCACAGAGTCCCGTACCCAACGAGGAAGCACACGGCCTGTGAAGAATACTACAGTGAGTACAGATGAGGAATTCAAAGCAGTGACCTCTTACTCACAGCCAGCGATGCAGAAGGCAGAAACATGAGGACTGTTCATGTCTCCTTAGAAGGATGTCCAGGATGCTCAGGTCCACTTCCGCCATATTCTTGAGTGGCTAGGGCTCCTGGACAATTCCTTGACAAACTTGTAAAGCCAAGCAAGAACCATCACTACACAGAGCTCTATTGGTGCTGGAAATCTTGCCCTCAGCCCTGCCTCCCTCTCCAGTCCCATCTACATCGGCCCCGCTCAATGAACAGAGACCGAGTTAACACCGACAGTCACCGCTCCACTCTCGCACCCACTGCCCCGCATGATTTTTGTCCGCGACTCCCGAGATCTGGCCTGTGGGGATGCACACCTAGCACGCCTGCCCGTGTCCTACGAAGGGAGACAGCACAAGGAGAGGAGAGGCGAGGCAGTGAGAAAGTTGGCCAACACACTAGAGAAAAGAGAGAGACAGACATGGGAGGGAGCCAAGCAACTCACCACCTGGAGTCATCCTCCTAGATGCAACCTTCCGCTGCGCAGGAGACACCGCTCCTGGCCAGAGAAATGAGCAGGCCCTGAAAATGGGGACCTTGTCTCTCTCGTAAGCACAGCTGGTCAGGAACCATTTCTTACAAACCCAGCCCCAGCTAACGTGGCGTCCCTAGCAGGAGCAAGGTGGGCCGTGAGCACAGCAATCACCAAACCAGACACTTATCTCACTGAGAGTGGCATCTGCTCGCATCCCAGATAGACGACTCTTGCCTGGAATCAACAATCCTCACGGTCTCGTTGCTCTGGCTCACTTTCCATCGCATGAGGGCTTGAGACTCTGACGCGTGACTTCTGTTCCCTCGGTCCTAAACCTAGCACAAGGGGAAAAAACAAATCCGTTACCATCTCAGTCGGCAATGTCTCATAGGCTTTTCCTTTTGCCTCTCCCGCACAGCGGGGCTCCTCCCTCAAACATCTTCCCATTACACCTTTATCATTACAACCAAAAAGCACCCCTTGCAACGGCACCCGATATAGTCACTCTGCACAGCAGACTCTGGCCCCTCCCCAGCCGTAATCTCACAGAGACCCGTATCGAATGAGAAAGCACACGGCCTGTGAAGAATACTACAGCGAGCACAGATGAACAATTCAAAGCACTGACCGCTTACTCACAGCCAATTATGTGGGAGTCAGAAAGCGGAGCACTGTTCATGTCTGCTGAGAAGGATGTCCAGCCTGCTCATGTCCATTTCTGCCAGTTTCTCCTCGGGATAGGGCTCCTGGAAAATGCCTCTGGAAGCGAAGCTGCAAAAGCCAAGCATGAGCCATCACTACTTAAAGCTCTATTTGTTGCTTCAAATCTTGCCCTCATCCTGGCCTCCCTCTCCAATCCCATCTACATCAGCCCCACTCGATGAACAGAGACCGAGTTAACACCGACAGACACAGCCCTGCATGGTTTTCGTCCCCTCCTACTTCTCCATGGCTCCCAAGACCTGGCCTGTGGGGATGCACAGCTAGCACGCATCCCGTGTCGTATGAAGGGTGACGGCACGAGGACAGGAGAAAAAAGAGTGAGAAAGTTGGCCAACACACAAGAGGAGAGAGAGAAAGAAAAAAAATGGGAGGAAAGTAAGCAACTGACCACCTGGAGTCATCCTCCTGAATCCAACCTTCCGCTGCGGAGCAGACTCCGTTCCTGACCAGAGAAATGAGCAACCTCTGAAAAGAGGGACCTTTTCCCCCTCGTAACCACTGTTAGTCAGCAACCTTTTCATACAAACCCAGCCCTAACTTAGTGGGCTTCCCAACCTGGACTCAGGTTGGGCGTGAGCAGAGCCCTCACCAAACCAGACACTTATCTCACTGACAGCGGCGTCTCCTCGGCTCCCAGATGGACGGCTTTTGCGTGGCATCAACAATGCTCAGAGTCTCAACGCTCTCGCTCGCTTTCCATCGCATGAGGGCAGTAGACTCTGACGCGTGACTTCGTTTTCCTTGGTACTAAACCTAACAGAGGGTGGGAAAACCAAAAAAATTAGCATCTCCGTCTGCAATGTCGCGTAGTCTGTTCATTTCACATCTCCCATATCCCACGGCTCCACCCTCAACCCATCTCCCATTACTACGTTACAACTGCAACTAGAAGGCACCCATTGTAACGGCACCCAAAATACTCACTTTCCTCAGGAGACTCTTGTCCCTTGCCCAGCCTTAATCCCAGAGCCTCATACCCAACGAGGAAGCACACGGCCTGTGAAGAAAATTACAGCGAGTACAGATGAGGAATTCAAAGCACTGACCTCTTACTCACAGCCAGCGATGCAGAAGGCAGAAACATGAGGACTATTCATGTCTCCTTAGAAGGATGTCCAGGCCGCTCAGGTCCACTTCTGCCATATTCTTGTCCGGCTAGGGCTCCTGGATGATTCCTCTGCAAACTAATAAAGCCAAGCAAGAACTATCACTACACAGAGCTCTATTGGTGCGTCGAGTCTTGCCCTCATCCCTGCCTCCCTCTCCAGTCCCATCTACATCAGCCCCACTCGATGAACAGAGACCGAGTAAACACAGACAGTCACAGCTCCACTTTAGCGCCCACTGCCCCGCATGGTTTTCGTCCGCTCCTACTTCTTCATGGCTCCCGAGACCTGGCTAGGATGCACACCTAGCACGCCTGCCCGTGTCCTACGAAGGGAGACGGCACAAGGAGAGGAGAGGAGAGTCAGTGAGAAAGTTGGCCAACACACTAGAGAAGAGAGAGAGACAGACAGACAGATAGAAAGACATGGGAGGAAGGCAAGCAACTCACCACCTGGAGTCATCCTCCTAGATGCAACCTTCCGCTGCGTAGGAGACACCGCTCCTGGCCAGAGAAATGAGCAGACCCTGAAAATGGGGACCTTGTCCCCCTCGTAACCACAGCTAGACAAGAACATTTTCTTACAAACCCAGCCCCAGCTAATATGGCGTCCCTAGCAGAGGCAAGGTGGGCCGAGAGCACAGCAGTCACCAAACCAGACACTTATCTCACTGAGAGTGGCGGACGTTCCCCTCCCAGTTGGACGGCTTTTGCGTGGCATCAACAATGATCACGGTTTCGTTGCTCTGGCTCGCTTTCCATCGCATGAGGGCTTGAGAATCTGAGGCGTGACTTCTTTTCCCTCGGTTCTAAACCCAGCACAAGGCGAAAAAACAAATCCGTTACCATCTCAGTCGGCAACATCTCGTAGGCTCTTCCTTTCGCCTCTCCCTCACAGTGGGGCTCCTCCCTCTAACATCTTCCCATTACACCTTTAGCATTAGAACCAAAAAGCACCCCTTGCAACGGCACCCGACAGTCACTCTGAACAGCAGACTCTGGCCCCTCCCCAGCCGTAATCTCACAGAGCCCCATACCCAACGAGAAAGCACACGGCCTGTGAAGAATACTACACTAAGCACAGATGAGGAATTCAGACCATTGACCGCTTACTCACAGCCAGTTATGCGGGAGTCAGAAAGCTGAGGACTGCTCAAATCTGCTTATAAGGATGTCCAGTCTGCTCATGTCCACTTCTGCCACTTTCTCCTCAGGATAGGGCTCTTGGAAAATTCCTCTGGAAGCGCAGCTGCAAAAGCCAAGCATGAGCCATCACTACTTAAAGCTCTATTTGTTGCTTCAAACCTTGCCCTCATCCTGCCCTCCCTCTCCAATCCCATCTACATCAGCCCCACTCGATGAACAGAGACCGAGTTAACACCGACAGTCACCGCTCCACTCTCGCACCCACTCCCATGCATGATTTTCGTCCCCTCCTACTTCTCCATGGCTCCAGAGACAAAGCCTGTGGGGATGCACACGTAGCACGCCTGCCCGTGTCTTATGAAGGGAGACAACACGAGGAAACGCAAGGACAGACAGAGAGAGCTAGAGGGGGTGTGTTGGCCAACGTACTAGAGAAGAGAGAGAGAGAGAGAGAGAGGAAAACATCGTAGGAAAGCAAGCACTCACCACGTGGAGTCATCCTCCTGAATCCAACCTTCTGCTACGGAGGAGACTCCGTTCCTGACCAGAGAAATGAGCAACCTCTGAAAAGAGGGACCTTTTCCCCCTCGTAACCACTGTTAGTCAGCAACCTTTTCATACAAACCCAGCCCTAACTTAGTGGGCTTCCCAACCTGGACTCAGGTTGGGCGTGAGCAGAGCCCTCACCAAACCAGACACTTATCTCACTGACAGCGGCGTCTCCTCGGCTCCCAGATGGACGGCTTTTGCGTGGCATCAACAATGCTCAGAGTCTCAACGCTCTCGCTCGCTTTCCATCGCATGAGGGCAGTAGACTCTGACGCGTGACTTCGTTTTCCTTGGTACTAAACCTAACAGAGGGTGGGAAAACCAAAAAAATTAGCATCTCCGTCTGCAATGTCGCGTAGTCTGTTCATTTCACATCTCCCATATCCCACGGCTCCACCCTCAACCCATCTCCCATTACTACGTTACACCTGCAACTAGAAGGCACCCATTGTAACGGCACCCAAAATACTCACTTTCCTCAGGAGACTCTTGTCCCTTGCCCAGCCTTAATCCCAGAGCCTCATACCAAACGAGGAAGCACACGGCCTGTGAAGAAAATTACAGCGAGTACAGATGAGGAATTCAAAGCACTGACCTCTTACTCACAGCCAGCGATGCAGAAGGCAGAAACATGAGGACTATTCATGTCTCCTTAGAAGGATGTCCAGGCCGCTCAGGTCCACTTCTGCCATATTCTTGTCCGGCTAGGGCTCCTGGACGATTCCTCTGCAAACTAATAAAGCCAAGCAAGAACTATCACTACACAGAGCTCTATTGGTGCGTCGAGTCTTGCCCTCAGCCCTGCCTCCCTCTCCAGTCCCATCTACATCAGCCCCACTCGATGAACAGAGACCGAGTAAACACAGACAGTCACAGCTCCACTTTAGCGCCCACTGCCCCGCATGGTTTTCGTCCGCTCCTACTTCTTCATGGCTCCCGAGACCTGGCTAGGATGCACACCTAGCACGCCTGCCCGTGTCCTACGAAGGGAGACGGCACAAGGAGAGGAGAGTCAGTGAGAAAGTTGGCCAACACACTAGAGAAGAGAGAGAGACAGACAGACAGAAAGAAAGACATGGGAGGAAGGCAAGCAACTCACCACCTGGAGTCATCCTCCTAGATGCAACCTTCCGCTGCGTAGGAGACACCGCTCCTGGCCAGAGAAATGAGCAGACCCTGAAAATGGGGACCTTGTCCCCCTCGTAACCACAGCTAGACAAGAACATTTTCTTACAAACCCAGCCCCAGCTAATATGGCGTCCCTAGCAGAGGCAAGGTGGGCCGAGAGCACAGCAGTCACCAAACCAGACACTTATCTCACTGAGAGTGGCGGACGTTCCCCTCCCAGTTGGACGGCTTTTGCGTGGCATCAACAATGATCACGGTTTCGTTGCTCTGGCTCGCTTTCCATCGCATGAGGGCTTGAGAATCTGAGGCGTGACTTCTTTTCCCTCGGTTCTAAACCCAGCACAAGGCGAAAAAACAAATCCGTTACCATCTCAGTCGGCAACATCTCGTAGGCTCTTCCTTTCGCCTCTCCCTCACAGTGGGGCTCCTCCCTCTAACATCTTCCCATTACACCTTTAGCATTAGAACCAAAAAGCACCCCTTGCAACGGCACCCGACAGTCACTCTGAACAGCAGACTCTGGCCCCTCCCCAGCCGTAATCTCACAGAGCCCCATACCCAACGAGAAAGCACACGGCCTGTGAAGAATACTACACTAAGCACAGATGAGGAATTCAGACCATTGACCGCTTACTCACAGCCAGTTATGCGGGAGTCAGAAAGCTGAGGACTGTTCATGTCTGCTGAGAAGGATGTCCAGTCTGCTCATGTCCATTTCTGCCAGTTTCTCCTCGGGATAGGGCTCCTGGAAAATTCCTCTGGAAGCGCAGCTGCAAAAGCCAAGCATGAGCCATCACTACTTAAAGCTCTATATGTAGCTTCAAATCTTGCCCTCATCCTGGCCTCGCTCTCCAATCCCATCTACGTCAGCCCCACTCGACGAACAGAGACCGAGATAACACCAACAGTCACAGCCCTGCATGATTTTCCTCCCCTCCTACTTCTCCATGGCTCCTGAGACCTGGCCTGGGGGGAAGCACACCTAGCACGCCTGCCCGTGTCCTACAAAGGGAGACAGCACAAGGAAAGGCAAGGACAGACAGAGAGAGAGAGAGAGAGAGAGGGTGTGTGTTGGCCAACGTATGAGAGAGAGAGACAGACAGACTAAGAGAGAAATAAAAACATGGGAGGAAAGCAAGCAACTCACCACCTGGAGTCATCCTCCTGGATGCAACCTTCTGCTGAGGAGGAGACACCGTTCCTGACCAGAGAAATGAGCAACCTCTCAAAGTAGGGACCTTTTCTCCCTCGTGACCACAGCTAGTCAGGAATCTTTTCATACAAACCCAGCCCTACCGTACTGGGCTTCTCTACCTGGAATCAGATTGGGCGTGAGCAGAGCCCTCACCAAACCAGACACTTATCTCACCGACAGCAGCATCTCCTCGGCGCCCAGATGGACGGCTTTTGCGTGGCATCATCAATGCTCAGCGTTTTGACGCTCTCGCTCACTTTCCATCGCATCAGGGCAGTAGACTCTGACGCGTGACTTCTTTTTCCTTGATACTAAACCTAGCGGGGGGGATGGAGGACAAAAAAATTAGCATCTCCATCTGCAATGTGGCGTAGTCTCTTCATTTCACATCTCCCATATCTCACGGTTCCGCCCTCAACCCATCTCCCATTACTACATTACAACTGCAACTAGAAGGCACCCATTGTAACGGCACCCAAAATACTCACTTTGCTCAGGAGACTCGTCCCTTCCCCAGCCTTAATCCCAGAGCCTCATACCCAACGAGGAAGCACACGGCCTGTGAAGAAAACTACAGCGACTACAGATGAGGAATTCAAAGCACTGACCTCTTACTCACAGCCAGTGATGCAGAAGGCAGAAACATAAGGACTATTCATGTCTCCTTAGAAGGATGTCCAGGCTGCTCAGGTCCACTTCTGCCATATTCTTGTCCGGCTAGGGCTCCTGGACGATTCCTCTGCAAACTAATGAAGCCAAGCAAGAACTATCACTACACAGAGCTCCATTGGTGCGTTGAATCTTGCCCTCATCCCTGCCTCCCTCTCCCGTCCCATCTACATCAGCTCCACACGATGAACAGAGACCCAGTAAAGACAATCACAGATCCACTTTACCGCCCACTGTCCCGCATGGTTTTCGTCCTCTCCTACTACTCCACGGCTCCCGAGACCTGGCCTCTGGGGATGCACACCTAGCACACCTGCCCGTGTCTTCTGAAGGGAGACAGCACAAGGAAAGGCAAGGACAGACAGAGAGAGAGGGTGTGTGTTGGCCAACGTACTAGAGAAGAGAGAGAGAGAAAAACATGGGAGGAAAGCAAGCAACTCACCACCTGGAGTCATCCTCCTGGATGCAACCTTCTGCTGCGGAAGAGATACCGCTCCTGGCCAGAGAAATGAGCAGCCCCTGAAAAAGGGGACCTTGTCTCTCTCGTAACACAGGAACCATTTCTTACAAACCCAACCCCAGCCAACAGGGCGTCCCTAGCAGGAGCAAGGTGGGCCGTGAGCACAGCAATCACCAAACCAGACACTTATCTCACCGAGAGTGGCGTCTGCTCACATCCCAGATAGACGGCTCTTGCCTGGCATCAACAGTGCTCACAGGCTCGCTGCTCTCACTCACTTTACATCGCATGAGGGCAGTAGACGCTGACACTTGACTTCTTTTTCCTTGGTACGAAACTGAGCACGGGGGGGGGCAAGGAGGGAAACAAGTTACCATGTCAGTCGGCAACATCTCGTAGGCTCTTCCTTTCGCCTCTCCCTCACGGCGGGGCTCCTCCCTCAAACATCTTCCCATTACACCTTTAGCATTAGAACCAAAAAGCACCCCTTGCAACGGCACCCGACAGTCACTCTGCACAGCAGACTCTGACCCCTCCCCAGCCGTAATCTCAGAGCCCCATACCCAACGAGAAAGCACACGGCCTGTGAATACTACTACAGCGAGCACAGATGAGGAATTCAGACCATTGACCGCTTACTCACAGCCAGTTATGCGGGAGTCAGAAAGCTGAGGACTGTTCAAATCTGCTTATAAGGATGTCCAGTCTGCTCATGTCCACTTCTGCCACTTTCTCCTCAGGATAGGGCTCTTGGAAAATTCCTCTGGAAGCGCAGCTGCAAAAGCCAAGCATGAGCCATCACTACTTAAAGCTCTATATGTAGCTTCAAATCTTGCCCTCATCCTGGCCTCGCTCTCCAATCCCATCTACGTCAGCCCCACTCGACGAACAGAGACCGAGATAACACCAACAGTCACAGCCCTGCATGATTTTCCTCCCCTCCTACTTCTCCATGGCTCCTGAGACCTGGCCTGTGGGGAAGCACACCTAGCACGCCTGCCCGTGTCCTACAAAGGGAGACAGCACAAGGAAAGGCAAGGACAGACAGAGAGAGAGAGATAGAGGGTGTGTGTTGGCCAACGTATGAGAGAGAGAGACAGACAGACTAAGAGAGAAATAAAAACATGGGAGGAAAGCAAGCAACTCACCACCTGGAGTCATCCTCCTGGATGCAACCTTCTGCTGAGGAGGAGACACCGTTCCTGACCAGAGAAATGAGCAACCTCTCAAAGTAGGGACCTTTTCTCCCTCGTGACCACAGCTAGTCAGGAATCTTTTCATACAAACCCAGCCCTACCGTACTGGGCTTCTCTACCTGGAATCAGATTGGGCGTGAGCAGAGCCCTCACCAAACCAGACACTTATCTCACGGACAGCAGCATCTCCTCGGCGCCCAGATGGACGGCTTTTGCGTGGCATCATCAATGCTCAGCGTTTTGACGCTCTCGCTCACTTTCCATCGCATCAGGGCAGTAGACTCTGACGCGTGACTTCTTTTTCCTTGATACTAAACCTAGCGGGGGGGATGGAGGACAAAAAAATTAGCATCTCCATCTGCAATGTGGCGTAGTCTCTTCATTTCACATCTCCCATATCCCACGGTTCCGCCCTCAACCCATCTCCCATTACTACATTACAACTGCAACTAGAAGGCACCCATTGTAACGGCACCCAAAATACTCACTTTGCTCAGGAGACTCGTCCCTTCCCCAGCCTTAATCCCAGAGCCTCATACCCAACGAGGAAGCACACGGCCTGTGAAGAAAACTACAGCGACTACAGATGAGGAATTCAAAGCACTGACCTCTTACTCACAGCCAGTTATGCGGGAGTCAGAAAGCTGAGGACTGTTCAAATCTGCTTATAAGGATGTCCAGTCTGCTCATGTCCACTTCTGCCACTTTCTCCTCGGGATAGGGCTCTTGGAAAATTCCTCTGGAAGCGCAGCTGCAAAAGCCAAGCATGAGCCATCACTACTTAAAGCTCTATTTGTTGCTTCAAACCTTGCCCTCATCCTGGCCTCCCTCTCCAATCCCATCTACATCAGCCCCACTCGACGAACAGAGACCGAGTTAACACCGACAGTCACTGCTCCACTCTCGCACCCACTCCCATGCATGATTTTCGTCCCCTCCTACTTCTCCATGGCTCCAGAGACAAAGCCTGTGGGGATGCACACGTAGCACGCCTGCCCGTGTCTTACGAAGGGAGACAACACGAGGAAAGGCAAGGACAGACAGAGAGAGCTAGAGGGTGTGTGTTGGCCAACGTACTAGAGAAAAGAGAGAGAGAGAGAGAGAGAGAGAAAGGAAAACATCGGAGGAAAGCAAGCACTCACCACGTGGAGTCATCCTCCTGGATGCAACCTTCTGCTGCGGAGGAGACACCGTTCCTGACCAGAGAAATGAGCAACCTCTCAAAATAGAGACCTTTTCTCCCTCGTGACAACAGCTAGTCAGGAACCTTTTCATAAAAGCCCAGCCCTACCATACTGGCCTTCCCTACCTGGACTCAGGTTGGGCGTGAGCAGAGCCCTCATGAAACCAGACACTTATCTCACTGACAGCGGCGTCTCCTCGGCTCCTAGAGGGACGGCTTTTGCGTGGCATCAACAATGCTCAGAGTCTCAACGCTCTCGCTCGCTTTCCATCGCATGAGGGCAGTAGACTCTGACGCGTGACTTCATTTCCCTCGGTACTAAACCCAGCGGGAGGGAGAAACCAAAAAAATTAGCATCTTCGTCTGCAATGTCGCGTAGTCTCCTTCATTTCACATCTCCCATATCCCACGGCTCCGCCCTCAACCCATCTCCCATTACTACGTTACACCTGCAACTAGAAGGCACCCATTGTAACGGCACCCAAAATACTCACTTTCCTCAGGAGACTCTTGTCCCTTGCCCAGCCTTAATCCAAGAGCCTCATACCCAACGAGGAAGCACACGGCCTGTGAAGAAAACTACAGCGACTACAGATGAGGAATTCAAAGCACTGACCTCTTACTCACAGCCAGCGATGTAGAAGGCAGAAACATGAGGACTATTCATGTCTCCTTAGAACGATGTCCAGGCTGCTCAGGTCCACTTCTGCCATATTCTTGTCCGGCTAGGGCTCCTGGACGATTCCTCTGCAAACTAATAAAGCCAAGCAAGAACTATCACTACACAGAGCTCTATTGGTGAGTCGAGTCTTGCCCTCAGCCCTGCCTCCCTCTCCAGTCCCATCTATATCAGCCCCACTTGATGAACAGAGACCGAATAAACACAGTCACAGCTCCACTTTAGCGCCCACTGCCCCAAATGGTTTTTGTCCGCTCCTACTTCTCCGTGGCTCCCGAGACCTGGCTAGGATGCACACCTAGCACGGATGTCCGTGGTCCTAGGAAGGGAGATGGCATGAGGAGAGGAGAGGAGAGGAGAGGAGAGGAGAGGAGAGGAGAGGAAAGAGAGTGAGAAAGTTGGCCAACACACTAGACAAGAGACAGAGAGAAAAAAAATGGGAGGAAGGCAAGCAACTCACCACCTTGAGTCATCCTCCTGGATGCAACCTTCCGCTGCCGAGGACACACCGCATCTGGGCAGAGAAATGAGCAGCCCCTGAAAATGGGGACCTTGTCTCTCTCGTAACCACAGCTGGTTAGGAACCATTTCTTACAAACCCAGCCCCAGCTAACGGGGCGTCCCTACCTGGAGCCAGGGGCGCCCTACGCAGAGCCCTCACCAAACCAGACACTTATCTCACTGACAGTAGCGACTGCTCCACTGCCAACTGGACAGCTCCTGACTTGCATCAACAATGCTCGCAGGCTCACTGCTCTCGCTCGCTTTCCATCCGACGAGGGGAGTAAACTCTGACGTTTGATTTCTTTTCCCTCGGTACTAAACCCGGCACAAGGAGGAAAAACAATGAAGTTACTATCTCAGCGGGCAGCGTCACGTAGGCTATTCTTTTCGCCTCTCCCACACGGCGGCGCTCTGCCCCAAACCCTCCCCCCCCATTACGCCTTTAGCATTACAACTAAAACGCACCCCTTGCAACAGCACCCGAAATAATCACTCTACACAGCAGACTCTGGCCCCTCCCCAGCCGTAATCTCACAGAGTCCCGTACCCAACAAGGAAGCACACGGCCTGTGAAGAATACTACAGTGAGCACAGATGAGCAATTCAAAGCACTGACCGCTTACTCACAGCCAGTTATGCGGGAGTCAGAAAGCTGAGGACTGTTCATGTCTGCTGAGAAGGATGTCGAGTCTGCTCATGTCCATTTCTGCCAGTTTCTCCTCGGGATAGGGCTCCTGGAAAATTCCTCTGGAAGCGCAGCTGCAAAAGCCAAGCATGAGCCATCACTACACAAACCTCTATTGGTGCTTCAAATCTTGCCCTCATCCTGGCCTCCCTCTCGAATCCCATCTACCTCGGCCCCACTCGACGAACAGAGACCAAGATTACACCGACAGTCAGAGCCCTGGATGATTTTCATCCCCTCCTACTTCTCCATGGCTCCCGAGACCTGGCCTGTGGGGATGCACACGTAGCACGCCTGCCCGTGTCTTACGAAGGAAGCAGCAAGAGGAAAGGCAAGGACAGACAGAGAGAGATAGAGGGTGTGTGTTGGCCAACGTACTAGAGGAGAGAGACAGAGAGAGAAAAACATGGGAGGAAAGCAAGCAACTCCTTTCCCACATACCAAGCAAAGCCCGTTGACTGCTGCAGTTTTCCTGTTAACCTTCAGCAGCAGAAAACAAACTAAACCCCCCCCCCCATCCAATTCTCTGGGATGATCGCTTTAACCCTCCCCCCACCGTGTGACTGGTATCAAGGAAGATCCCTGCAGAAACCAAACTAACCCCTCCGCCCCCCTCTCCCGCCATGAATTATCTGGGATGATCGCTGTACCCCTCCCCCCACCGCGTGGCTGGTAACAGGGAAGATCCCTGCTAGCCAAACGCGAAAAGCTCAGGGCCAATTCCCCCCCCTCCCCTGCGCTTGGCTAACTGCAGGGAAGGATTTCTTTTCAGCCACAGGCAAACAGCCCAGTAGGAACGGCCACCTCTGTCCCCTTAATTAAATTCCTGTATTTCAACCAGGTTACCATGAGCGATATCACTCTCCTGAGGATTACACAGCGAGATAAAGAACGGATGTTGCTTGAATGCCAGCAAACACCGGGACCATATGCTGCCAGGCTTTGTCATGCAATGATACCAGATTACTTGCTGCAAGCATGGCGTGGTCAAGTGTCCTACCATGGAGGACGGAATAAGGCTGCACTGCCCAGAAACCTTGTGGCAAGGCTTTTGGAGTACCTCCAGGAGAGCTTCATGGAGATGTCCCTGGAGGATTTCCGCTCCATCCCCAGACATGTTAACAGACTTTTCCAGTAGCTGTACTGGCCGCGAATGCATCCCAAGTCCTCAGGGCAAAGTAATCATTAAAAAACGCTTGCTTTTAAAACAAGTTTTATATTTTAAAAGGTAAACTCACCGGAGGTCCCTTCCATGGGGTCATGGTCTTGGATACTGGCTTGGGAGGGTACTTCAGTCAGGCTGAGAAAAAGATCCTGGCTGTTGGGGAGAACGGAGTGCTGGGTGCTCTCCGCAAGCTCATCCTCCTTCTCCTCCTCCTCCTCTTCCCCGTCCGCAGAATCCTCAGGTGTAGCTGATGAGATTATCCCCGCCTCGGAATCCACGGTCAGAGGTGGGGTAGTGGTGGCGGCCCCCCCTAGAACTGCATGCAGCTCGGCATAGAAGCGGCATGTCCGCGGCTCTGACCCGGAGCGACCGTTTGCCTCCTTTGTTTTTTGATAGGCTTGTCTGAGCTCCTTGACTTTCACGCGGCACTGATCTGAGTCCCTATTGTGGCCTCCCTCCATCATGCCCTTGGAGATTTTTTCAAAAGTTTTGGCATTTCGTCTTTTCGAACGAAGTTCTGCTAGCACTGAATCCTCTCCCCATATAGCGATCAGATCCAGTACCTCCCGTACGGTCCATGCTGGTGCTCTTTTTCGATTATCGGCCTGCATGGTTACCTGTGCTGATGAGCTGAGCTATCTGTGGTCACCTGTGCTCTCCACGCTGGGCAAACCGGAAATTAAATTCAAATGTTCGCGGGGCTTTTCCTGTCTACCTGGCCAGTGCATCCAAGTTCAGATTGCTGTCCAGAGCGGTCACAATGGTGCACTGTGGGACAGCTCCCGGAGGCCAATACCATCGAATTGCGGCCACACTAACCCTAATTCGAAATGACAATATTGATTTTGGCGCTACTCCGCTCGTCGGGGTGGAGTACAGAAATCGATTTTAAGAGCCCTTTATTTCAAAATAAATGGCTTCGTTGTGTGGACGAGTGCAGGGTTAATTCGATTTAACGCTGCTAAATCCGAATTAAAGTCATAGTGTAGACCAGGCCTAAGAATAATTTTAGAAAACAAGCACTCGTCAAACAGCAATTGATTACAGCATGACAATACAAAACTCATTGGTCCCAATGAAGTTAAGATCACTATATAAACAGGGTGCTTTGCCATGAAATTTTGGGTGTCCCCTGCCAAGACTTCCCCGGAGCATCGTGTCACAACTGACAGAACCTGGCTCCTCCCTACCCGTGATCAACCTAGCTGGCCACTAGGTTGCTCCGGACTCTGTACTGGTAACTACATCTACTGGTGGGACAGTGTGAGTGTGATTGAATGCATATGCTAAGTGTTGTATCTCCAATAAACGCAGCGTATTGCCTTTTCCCCTGAAAAAGATCCTGTGTGCTTCTTATAAGCATAACACAGTAGGGGTGGGATAGTGGAAGAAACAGGGGAAGGGAGGCATTCTGGGGAATACATTTTCAATGCCCAAGTGGGTCTTTGCAAACTTATCAGTATGATGTATTTATGTATTTTTAATCACACCTCCAGCGGCACCAAATAGCACATAGGGCAGCACATTCTGCAAACAAAGGTAAGAGACTACAATTCCCCTGCTGCATCAAGACACACTGCACTAGAAGCACATGTGAGAAGCAGCAGCAGCTTTAAGTCCTTGTTCCCCCCCCACCACCACCACCCACACACACACTGAATAGATCTGCACAGAGAGCTATAGATGTCTATGTCTCAATCACCACTGGACACATGCAGGTGAACCACTGGACACATGAAGGAAGGCTGTAGACCAACAGGCAAGGAGAAAGAGCATGTTGGCCAACACCTTAGAGAGACGTAATGAAGGAAGAACAAACTCAACACCTGTAGTCACCTTCCTGGTTCCAGGCCTTTGCTCAGGAGGACATGCTTCTCCCTGCCCTGGGAGATCAGAAACTCCCAAGATGGGGAAATTCTCCCCCTGCACCCAGAATGAGCAGGAAACCTTTTATTGGAAACCAAGCTGCAGCTAGAGGGAGCAGGAGTCTGTACTCAGCCTTTACCACACATTTATCTTAGAAGCCAGTCAGTGTAATGCACGGGTGATGTTCCCAGAGCAGCAGTGACACCCGGTGGGTGGGCAGTCAGGATAATGCACGGACTGCATCTGCCCTGGAGCAGCAGTGACACCCAGTGGACACACAGAGTAATGCACAAACTGTTTATTCAGGAGCAGCAGTGACACCGCTGGCTAGTCAGGGGTAATGCATGGATTGTCTCTTCCATGGAGCAGTGGTGACACCCAGTGGCAACTCAAAGTAATGCGCAGAGTGTTTTTAAAAACAGTAACACCCCGTGGCCAGCCGTGGGCAGCGCCAGCCTCTTCTGGTGGCAGCTGCAACCCTCTTTGCCATGAGGCCCTGCTCCTCCTCAGCGAAGTGCCAGCCCTGCCTCCTCTCCTCCAAGGCCCTGGCCCATGGCCATGTCAGAGGCCAGAAGCCAGAGTCGGGCAGGGTGAAGCAGTTGCTGCACTAGCTGATGTCAGAGTGCAGGCAGCCGCAGAGCTTCCCCATCTTGTCCTCCTGCTGCTTGGGACCCCAGGGCTGTGGCTGCTCCTCAGCTCCCTACTGCCCTTTGACCACTCACTGCCCATAAGAGCCTCCCTGGTGCGGGGTCCAGCTACGGGGCCAGCACAGCCCTCGGGGAGCAGGATTCAGGAACCCAGGCCAGAGCACATCAGTCCGGGATGCTGTGCTGAGCCTTGGACCCTCCACTTGCCCTGGGTGATGCACCTTTGTGAGCGGACACACGGGCCAAGGGCTACGCCCCCGCTCACATCCTCTGAAGCAAGCCAGAGTTGGTAGGGAGGAGGACTAGAGTGGCGTGACCAGGGAAGCTCACTCAGTGATGTAGAAGGAAGAGAGTTGAGGACTGAGCAAGTTGCTCTCCACATAGTTACCGTACTTCAGGAAGACTCCATAGCACCAGACAAGTCCTTGAGAGGGGACAAACGACTCCCCCAAGCTTATTGTGCCTCACATACATGCAAAGGCCTTTTCTCAGAGACCCACCCCATGCTGACAAGAGTTCTTGCAGTCCTCCCTCAATACTTAACTTAAGCAAATTTCTATTTGTTCTGACTCCACAGATCACTGTCTGGTTTCCATCTCCCTGGATGGTCTCAGGGTGGCTGCTCCTTTTGCTCTCTGCCACAGGTTGGTCATTCTCTCATCTACCCAAAATCAATAGGAACTGAAAAGAGAGAGAGAGAAAACATTTGTAAGTTAGGCAAGCACTGGTGCACGGAAGACTTAGACAGACAGAAGGACGTCACTTGGCTGCTGCTCATTGGACCCCCTTCCCTATACCTCTCCAGCCTACCCAGGGCCTAAAATGCTCATCACTCATAAGGAACTATAACCAACCAGGTCTCTCCACACCCTCAGTCCATGACACCCAGGCCTGCCCAGGATGCTCTGGTTCTCTGAAGAAAGGAACGGTTGAGTATGGAACTAGAGAACAATGTGGTCTCCAGTGACTCTCACCAGATGACATGGAAGGACAGACCAGAAACTACAGAGCATCTCTACTTGCACGCATGTCACCCTCCTTCACATTTAGTTATGGGGACGAGGGGGACACTTCCAGACAATTACCAGCCAAAAACACTTCTGCTATCTCCCGTCATTGGATATGGGCAGGTGTAGAAACCTGTGGGGGATGCAGATTTGGGTGTCAATAGCTCTGTGCCTAGATGGGTCATGTTAGGTATAGATTTACAGGTGGAGAGGCATGAAAGGAAGTGACTTATTGTTGCTGCTGTCTCTAGTCTAGTGGATGCGATCTAGAGCTGACGGGACCTGTCTGCTTCCCTGAAATTATGTATTAAGTACTTGGGTAGTCAGAGCCCTCTGAGAGAGCAGTGAGAGGCCATTCACAGGGAGCTGATCCCTGTGTGCAGGCCCTTGCACCTGTGGTGTACCTAACAGTGTAATGGGAAGGGGGATTGTGGTCGAGAGCCTTCACAGCATTGCAAACTCCAATGATAACTTTCATATTTCTTCTTGGGTTGTGTTTAGAGCCAAGGGAAAAGAAGTTTGAGGGTCAGAGTCCAGCCCCGTTGTGAAATGGAAAGCACACCTGAGCAAGTGCTTCATGGGCCCCCCACTGCCTATCAAACTTCTCCATCAATGAGCAGGAGTCAATCTCTTCCTGTCTTGAGTGTGTTGAGTTCACAGAGGTTTTTTGCTCCCTCGGGGTGGGGTGTGGTCTTTGGCTGAAGGTGACATGGTTTGGTAGCCTTGAGGATGCTATGTTACTCCTGGGGGAATTCTGTGCCACTGTACATGTTCATAATTAATGAGCTGCACATATTTTTAATGTTTTGCTCAGAAAAAACTTCTGCTGGAAAGTTGCTGCAGTTCCACCTTCCTCCCCCCTCCCCCCGAGGGCTCTGTGGCACTAGATCAGAGCAGCAGCTCCCTGGAGAAAACTTCTGCAGTTCCGCCTTTTGCCCACCAGAGGGCACTGTGGCGTTAGACCACAGTAGCCGCTCCCAGCCAGCCTTTTTCACAGCACCTGTTGGGCCAGGTCAGGAGACGGGCTATGGGGAGACAGACAGGGTCTCATAAGGGCTAGTGGGGGAGGACAGACGGGGGCAGGGGCTGAATGGGAGTGGAGGTGCAGGGCCACATGGGCAGAGGGGGAGGGAAGCGCAGAGCTGAGCTACAGGGGGAAGGGGGTGGCTGAGTGGGTGCACAGACACGAGGACAGGGGGAGGAGTTGCAGGGCCAGATGGGGGGAGTGGATGTGAGTGACATGTGGACAGGGGGTGCAAGGACACATAGGGATGGGCAAGTGGATGTCTGAGTGGGGGTGCACAGAAACATGGGGGTGCAGGGGCAGATCTGCCTCACTGAATGGGAGAGGCTAGGGGTCAGCCAGTCTGCATGGGGGAAGCTCCCTAACACTTTCCCCTCCAAAAAAAACAAAACAAAACAAAACAAAAAAACAAAAAAAACCCACACCCTGTTCCATACTTTTTCCCCACACATACTCAACATCCCTCCAAGTTCACATCCAGGCTCCTTCCCAGCAATTACTTCCCTCTCCCTCAGCTCCTCCATTACTCCTGACTTCCCCATGCCTTTCCACTGCTTCTGAGGGATGCGGGAAATACGGTTCCATATTGTAGTTTTGTGACGTTATGAGTGTAATATATCTCATTGAAAGATGACAGGGCCAGAAAAAGTTAATTAACTCACCGACTGACCTGACCCATGGGTGAACTTTGGAGACTGGCTAGGAAGATAGGTAAATGAATAGAGCTTTGAAATGTAAGTCTGTATTGTTAGAGGTAAAAGGGTAGATGTTTGCTCAGAGCTTGTGATGTAAGCAAACAAGTCTTGTCTATTGCTATAATTTTAATTCAAAGATCAAAAAAGAAATATTAACATTTATAATGGTACTTAAGTGAAATAGCATTATTGTCTATATGTCTCTTTGAAGGTTGTGGTAACCTATATCTAAACTGTTTAATGGATAAATGATCTTGTGCTAATTGCCATGATGTTTAGAAGAAGGAAAGTTGAGCCTATTGTTTTCTCAGGCCAAAAGTCTGCTGGAAATGTATAAAAACCTTGGGACACGATCCTTCTGCATCTCAGATCTGCTTTGGGTTTCAAGAGGGGGAACCTTAAGCCACAAGGATTGAGATCCCCAGTCACTGACTGAAGTCACCCTGAATATGAACATTAAACTATAACCTATGGACTATATCTAAAAACTTTTAGCAACTACAAGCTCACCTCTGTTATGTATCTGAACCTCAAGAATTAAATTCAAGTCTGTATGTATATTAATCTTTTAACCAACTCTCTCCTTTTTAAAAAATTTTTAGTTTAGTTAATAAAAATTGGCTATAAGCGTGTATTTTGGATAAGATCTAAGTTATAATTAAACCTGGGTGTGTGGCTGATCCTTTGGGATTGGAAGAACCTTTTCTTTTATATGATAAGATAAGATTTTCATTAATCGTCATATCTGACGTGTGTGTTTGGACAGAGGCCTGAGGCTGGGTACTTTAAGGAAACTGTGTTGTTTAAACTTCTAAGTAACCAGTGAAGTACTATAAAAGCTGTTCTGTGCTGGCTTGGTAAATCTAAGTATTGAAATATCCACCAGCGTTTGGGGTTTGTCTGCCCCGTTTTGTTTGCAGTTCACCCTGATCAAGTGACCTCAGCTGGCTCCCACGGGCAGCACCATCACAGTGGCGTAGTCATAATCTGTGCAAGCAGTTTGCTACAACTGAAGGGTGTAAAAGTAATTTAATCAAGAAAGTGTCAGTTGCTAACAGCCAAAAATTTTCTTTTGTAAATGAATCCACTGACTTTCCTTTTAAAAGATCCAGTGTGGATAGCTTTAAAAAGGTCAGTTAAAGTAAAAGCTGTTAAGGAATTTAAACAGCCCTATAACCAAGTGGCTGGGTTTGGCCAGCTTGTTGGGAAGACAATGGTGTTGGGACAGGACTGTCTCCATGCTAATTCTTTAAGTAAGCAATCTGTGCTTCAGGGTCTGAGGACAAACTTGGTTACTGGTAAAAATAACAGGAGTACTTGTGGCACCTTAGAGACTAACAAATTTATTAGAGCATAAGCTTTCGTGGGCTACAACGCACTTCTTCGGATGCATATGTTACTGGTGTTTCAAAGCAAAACAGTTTTATGTCCGAACGCTTGAGGATGCAGGGGAAAGCAAGCAAACTCTCACCCTCAAACTCTTTGAATTTGTGTGGTATCTCTGTAAGATAGAGTCCAGCCTTAAAATGGGTAGCAGCTAAAAATCTAAAAGCTTAGTGTCTGTGTTGATGCAAATTACTTGGATGTCAGGGAGAAAAAAAACTTGCTAATAGCTGTTAGCAAAAAGAGCCCACCCCATCAGCCAGTAAATTCTGTTAAGCAAGAGAAATCAGGGTTTAATCCTTCAAAACAACAACAAAAAAAACTTAATTTTGCAAAGGAAAGCCACAGGTTAACCCTAAAATACCCAAACTCCAATGGTACTGGACCAAAGGTGTGGCATAACAAACGTAACTGTAAATAAACACTTGCAATAAATTTGTTGCTAATAATTTTTGTAACTAATGTGTTGCTATTACCAAAAACTGTAAAAATGTACAATGTGCCTAATCTTTTGGAAAATCCCTTAAACATGTTAAAAGTAATACATAAGAACACACCTTATGTTAAAAGGGCTTGTAATGCTAATGTTGCACTGTTAATGCCTGTGAACAGTATTGAAACTTTTCACACACAAAAAAACATTCCAGACTTGATGTGCTGTATAAAAAGGGAAACTGAGGCACAGTACCATATTGCTTTCATGGCTAAATGCCAAAATTCCTGTACTATAAACATTAATATCTACCCAGAGCTTGTATAAATAAAGTAGCTAGTTTCTTTAGCTCTTGGCAAGATCACATGAAATATACAGAAACCATGCTGCAAGAGCAAATCCAATCCACTATGGTGCTAACCAAGTTTTACCTTAAATCATGTTATTGAACATGAGTTGGGTAAACCAATTCTGTTATACAGTAATATGGCTTCTAACCCAGTACAAGCTGTAATGAGACAGAACCCAGGATGGGGAGCTTTTGGGATGCAGTCAGTGATATTTGTGTCATCCCTTCCTGCATCAATTTTGCGTTGGGGGTGTGACATTATGAGTGTAATACAATATCATTAAAAGATAACAGAGCCAGAAAAAGTTAATTAACTCACCGACTGACCTGACCCATGGGTGAACTTTAGAAACTGGCTAGAAAGATAGGTAAATAAATAGAGCTTTAAAATGTAAGTCTGCATTGTTAGAGGTAAAAGGGTAGATGTTTGCTCAGGGCTTGTAATGTAAGCAAACAAGTCTTGTCTATTGATATAGTTTTAATTCAAAGATCAAAAAAGAAATATTAACATTTGTAATGATACTTAAGTAAAATAGCATTATTGTCTATATGTCTCTTTGAAGGTTGTGGTAACCTATATCTAAACTGTTTAATGGATAAATCATCTTGTGCTAATTGCCATGATGTTTAGAAGAAGGAAAGTTGAGCCTATTTTCTCAGGCCAAAAGGCTGCTGAAAATATATAAAAACCTTGGGACACAATCCTTCTGCATCTCAGACCTGTTTTGGGTTTCAAAAGGGGAAAACCTTAAGCCACAAGGATTGAGATCCCCAGTCACTGACTAGAGTCACCCTGAATATAAACATTAAACTATAACCTATGGACTATATCTAAAAAAAAAAACTTTTGGCAACTACAAGCTCACCTCTGCTATGTATCTGAACCTCAAAAATTAAATTCAAGTCTGTATGTATATTAATCTTTTAACCAACACTCTCCTTTTTAAAAAATTTTTAGTTTAGTTAATAAAAATTGGCTATAAGTGTGTATTTTGGGTAAAATCTAAGTTATAATTAAACCTGGGTGTGTGGCTGATCCTTTGGAATTGGAAAAAAGTTTTCTTTTATATAATAAGATATGATGATGACTACTGAAGATCTTATCTAATGTGTGTGTCTGGACAAAGGCCTGAGGCTGGGTACTTTAAGGAAATTGCATTGTTTAAACTTCTAAGTAACCAGTAAAGTACTAAAAAAGCTGTTCTGTGCTGGCTTGGTAAATCTAAGTTATTAAAATATCCACCAGCATTTGGGGTTTGTCTGCCCCGTTTTGTTTGCAGTTCACCCTGATTAAGTGACCTCAGCTGGCTCCCACGGGCAGCACCCTCACAAGTTTATATCAATTACTCACAGTTCTGTATTAATATGCCTAGTAAGGAATTATTTGTCAAAAAAATTCTGAATCTTTTTTGTCTGTATTAGACATACTTGCCAACAGGTATTTTGAAATAAATGACCAAAAAATAGAAACTGGTGTGATTATATTGTGATATTTTGACAAACAAAATATGCAGAATTTTAAAATATTGTGCACAGAATTTTTTATTGCAGAATTTATTTTTTTGACACAATTCCCCTAGGAGTAACACTCCTCTCTCCTTGAGTCAAGAGTCCCCAGCCCTCCTTCCCAGAGCTGGGTTCAGTGAACTCTCCCTCCCAGTATCTGGAGCCCCCAGCTCTCATTCCCAGAAATGGGTTCTGTTCCTTTCCTCCCTGCAAGAGCCAGTCTTGCTCCTTGCAGCACACACCTGCAGCTACTTCCTCACTCCTGCTACAGCTGCTCAGGCATCTGCTCTGCCTGAGCCCAGGCTCCCACCAGAGCTCCCTTCCCCAGGGACTATCCCAGGAACCTGTCCCCTCCTCCCTTATTTCCCCAGGTCTCTCCTGAGTTAATTACAAGACCTCCTCAATTCTTATTTGCCCTCCCCATCTGGCGAGGAAAGCTTAACTTGTCTCACATGAACCTTAATTTTTCCAGCTATGGGTCTGATCCTACATGTGGGTAACAGCACTTCCACATATAACCATCTCCAGGGATGGACCTAATAGTAACAAAGCAATCATGTTGTGCAAGGTAAACAACAGACAGTAAATGTAGCTCTGCAATGACCAGCTTCAGTCATCTTCCTAGATAAAGATGCTTAACCTTGTCTGAAGAGAAAAATATGTTACAGTTACATATTAGACAAGCTTTTTAATTCACATATTTTAAGCCTGAGACAGTGAGACATTCTATACCTTGGGGAGCATACTGTAACCCCCATATTTCTCATTATCATATAATCATGATCTTACATATAAAGCATGCCTTGTAAGGTATCAGGGTGTTGGGGGCCACTAGGCATAGCTACCAGGTAACTCGGGAGAGTGGAAGACCAAAGTGTCGATGAAGCTCTTTTGCTCTGGGCCTATCTGCACCCCCAAACCCCATCTTGTGAACTCTCACCTACTTCTGTGCTCGCTGCTTACAGGCTTTGTAGCAAGCTGAAGCAGAAATGTAAGGGTCAGCTTTTCTAGTAGGCAGACTGCTGTAAACAGGCCTTGCAAGGCCACAAGATAAGCAGGCGTATGGGAACTTTCCTAATTGTAACTGCTAGAGAAGGGAGGGGTGGGAGGTGTAAGAGGGAGTAACAGGACAAAGGCTTACACAGAGACTGCTTGAAGTATAAAAGGTAAAAGTTATTTGTATTTGTTGCACTGGATTTGAGACATGCTGGTCTCCTAGTGCCATTTCAGAGCTCTGAAATAAACTTGGCTTGCTTTCTCCCCTCGGTGTCTTTATTGGTGCCAAGCACACCGGGCAACGGACCATTTGAAGTCCGCCTCGAGCACTTGGGCGGTAACAAGGGGAAAAGTTATGATCTGCTGGAAGACATTTCTCTATCCATATGTGTATCATCAATACATATGAAGTTATGAGAACAGGGTGACCAGACAGCAAGGGTGAAAAATCAGGACAGGGGGTGGGGGGTAATTGGCACCTATATAAGACAAAGCCCCCCAATATCAGGACTGTCCCTATAAAATCAGGACATCTGGTCACCCTATATGAGAATCATGTTGTATGGTGGTCACTAAACCATGCTGTAAGTTGGGGAAATCAACTAGATAGTAGCTCCCCAGAGGCAACAGCAAGGAAAGTAACCAATGCCCAGGCGGGGTGTCAAACAACCCATGGTCCAGCAAGGGAGCTACAATGTAATGACTCCCCTGCATGAGGCCACACCAGAGGAATTGCTCAACCTTGCTTGGAGAGACTCAGCAATGCCCCCCAGACATGCCTGGACTTGTCCTAGGGGTATAAAACAGACAGAGTGGACACATCATGGGCCCTTCTCCTGCCCCCACCTATGCTGCAAGCAACCAAGACACCGAGAAGACAAGACTCCAACACAGGAGATTGGCCCAGGTTTAAGGAACAAACCTGTATATTAAGGACTGCAGTATCTAGTGGGGTGAGACAACCTGCTTAATCTAGTTGCTGCCCAGTCTAATTGAGTTGAGAGTTTAGACTGCATGCTTATATTTTATTTCTTTTGGTAACTAACTGACTTTCTGCCTATCACTTAAAATCTACCTTTTATAGTCAAACTTGTTTAATTGTTTATCTTTACCAGTGAGTTTGTACAAAGTGTGGGGCAAATCTGCTGAGGTTTGCAAAGGCTGGTGTAGGTCCACTTTCCATTGTTGAAGTAGTAAACCAATTAATACATTTGCACTGCCCATCTTGAGCAGGGCAAGATGGTATATTCCTGGGGTACAGTGCTGGGAACTGGGGGGATATGGCTAGTGCCTTTCTCTGGGAGCATTCATGCGTGGCTCTGGGAGCATTCATGCAATGTAGGTGGGTGTGGGGCTCCACATGCAGTTGTGCTGAGTGATCCCAACTCCTGTAGAGCTTGCTGCTGGTCACTAGCAAGGCATTGTGAGAGGCAGCCCAGACTGGTGAGAGTTCAGGGGGCACAGTCCCAGGCTGCACCCCTGGGGATCCCATCACAGACAAGGTGCACTCACTGCTAGTGGTGCCTCTTCCTGGCCACTCTGGGGGATTAGCTCTACAGTTGCCATGTCCTCCTTACCTGGTGTGTCTCTCGCCCTGGGGACCGGTCTCACTCCAGGAACTGCAGCTGCCTCTTCATGACCAGGCCCTCCAGCCAGGTCATCATCCATGTTTCCCCCTCCCAGGGTTACCCAAAGTCCTTCTATGCAAACAGTCTCAGGAAGTCATCTCCTTTACTGCCCTGATGGTGCCACTTCCCCAGCAGACAGTAGGGGAACCTGGGTCTACCCTCGAGTCCAGGTTCCAGTCCAGGAACCCTCAACCCAGCAGTTCTGGGCTTTACTCTCCCAGCCCTCACTGCTTTTTCCCTAGACTGCTTTCTACAATTCCTGCCCCCCACCCTGGGAGTACCAGTTCCAAGCTCTCCTCCCTAGTAACAACTCTCCTTACCCAGGAGCAGCCTCCAAACACTCCTCCCTCTTCCTAAGGAGTCAGCCTCTTCCTGTTGCCAGCTTTATAGGCCCTGCCCAGCTGAGCCTGCTTGCAATCAATTCCCTGCTCCCTGGCTCTTCCTCCAGGTGCAGCCTGTGGAGTTAATAGACCTGGCTAGCCAGCTAAACCCCTTCCAATCCTGGGTGGGGTGGACACCCCAATAGGTACAAAGCTCCACATTGGATGCCAGTTAAATATAGGATAATTACTGTTTGAGATTTACAAACATTAAAGAGCTTTGGTTATTGCTTGAAAACAAGTTACATTTGACATGCATTTTATAAACAATTGATTAATAACTTGGAGCTTCCCTGAAAGTTTTATTAATTAGGGCATAAATAATTAACAATCAAAGCCAGCATCTTCATTTTCTACATTATCCTGAATAATGAGGATTTTTTGCTGCATATTTATATATTCACGATGAAACAAGTGACTATGTTCTTATAGAGCAGTTGTAAGCTTTGCCACAGGAATAAGGCTATTGAAAAAGAAAAGCAAACAGCATGAGGCAGTGAAGTAGCTACCAGCTCCGTAAAACCTCCATCTCACACACAACCTACTAGTACATAGCTAGTGGAAAAGATTCTCTGTTTCCTAATTTGTAATATGGGGATGACAACACACTTTCCTTTGAATCTGTGAATGAAAAGCCCTCCACAGGGGCAGCCATTTTGATTACGCTAGCACATGACCCCAATTCCAGCACACACACCTTTGAAGGCTAGCTGCTTTGGTGCAGTTAGGCTACGTCTACACTACGGGGGGGATCGATTTCAGATACGCAAATTCAGCTACGCGAATAGCATAGCTGAATTCGACGTATCTGATCAGACTTACCCCACTGTGAGGACGATGGCAAATTGACCGCCGTGGCTCCCCCGTCGACGGCGCTTACTCCTACATGGGCTGGTGGAGTACACGCATCGATTCGGGGATCGATTATCGTGTCCCGACGAGACGCGATAAATTGATCCCCGAGAGATCGATTTTCTACCGCCGATCCAAGCGGGTAGTGAAGACCAGCCCTTAGAAGCATTAAATACTAATTAACAGTTACTGGAAAACTTGATTCTGCTGCAGACTTTCTGTTCAGTGATTCCAAAGAGCTCTGATCTACATAGGCAGAAATTTGTCCTTTACATGACTGGCCCCATAAAGGTTTTGGCCCTGGCTCAGTCAAATACTGGTGCACTCGAGCAGAGCTACACACTCATGCAGTCAGTGGGTGTTTCCAGGCCTAGGACCTTCCCCAGCACCTGGGGAATGGGCAGAGGAGGCACCAACTCCCAGGATACACCCAAGCTGGCAGCCATAGAGATGACCAGCTGTCCTCATGCGTCGCTCTCAGTACCGGATTTACTACAGCGCCAATGGCGCCATCGCACTGGGCCCACACTTGGAAGGGGTCCATAACGATACAAGCCCCAGCATCTTGGCAGTGGGTCCCTCTCCCAGGCCAGAGGCAGGGCTGGGCCCGGCTGCTTCTAGTGCAGACAGAGACTTGGCCAGTGGGGAGAGAGACAGGGTCGGCACCACCATGCTGTGCAACGGACACTTGACAAAATTACCGTACTTAGTGACGGAGATTGGGGAGGTTATGTCATTCAGTCATTCAACATTTCTTGACAAATTACCACTGGCCTCAAAATTTTTACCATGGACACATTGCTGATCCCTGGAGAGAGAGAGAGAGAGAGAGAGAGAGAGAGAGAGACCAGGTCCCTGGGACTCCTCCCTTCACACAGCTCCTTGGGACCCCCCAAGCCCAGCTCCACAGAGACCCACTGTCCCCAGCCCAGCCCTGCAGAGGGGCCACTGACACAATGGTGTGTGTGTGGGGGGGTCAATGCTTTAATTGGTGGAGTTATACACAGGGCAGTGCCACAGCTGGCCACCAGAAGTCACTGCCCAAATGGTGTGGGGGAGGTCTACACACAGGTCATCCCCTGCCCCACATGGGGTCACTCCCCCAAGGGAGGGAACCCAGCCCACTGCCCAAACTTTAACCTTAACCCTTCCTATGTTTTATTGTGATGTTGTATTTACCATATTTAATACATTATTAAAAACAAATCTTAAGGAAATGACTTCACTGGTGCCTGAATTGCTGGTTGTCACAAATGGCTACCTCTGAACCAGGGGAGGGGCAGACAGCTGTTCCTCCTGTCACAGTTTGCTACTCCTGTGAAATCTCTTTAAAATCTGGACACAAGTAAAACAAGATTTTGCTCATTTAGAACACATACGTATTAAATTAGAACAATCTCATTTTATGAGTGTCCCAATTTAAAATAAAGATTTCACAGAAGTCAAAACTCTGACATGGTCCAACCCATCTGTCACAACTCCCTACCCCTAGACCCAGGAATGGGAAATTGTGGGTGTAGCAAATGTGGCAGGACAGGCAAAAAAAAAAAAAAAAAAAAATCTAGGTGTCAGTAACTCCTAGTAGTATGAAATTGGGACATAGAGCAGTTTGTGATGCTACAGCCCCGGCCCAACTTTGCCCATCCCATTGAGCCAGTTTTGTGCCCTGCAGGTAGTCACTATGGTGTAACAGTGCCATGGTGCTACAGAGAAGATGGTGGCACATTTCCCACTCCTGAGACACCAGGGTCCCCACCTGTTTGTGTCACTGACTGCCTGGCTCAGCTGGGCCCTGGGCTGCAGCTCCAGCTGGAGGCGGGCGGGGGCAGGTGGGGTTTGTTAGCCTCAGTCTCTGTGCTTAGTAGGCTGCTCTGGGTACAGGATGTGAGGAGGTTTGAGGGACCCCCCCGGCCAGAGTCTTGCTGCCCAAGGAAGGTGAGACCTGCGGCAGGCTTTGGAGCAGGTGGTTCAGCAGCCAGAAGACCGCATGCTTGTACATCCCTGAGCAGCAGGTTGCGCACTGCATGTAGCACCAGTGAAGCGGTGCGGGGTCAGGTTCTGCTGGGTGGATGGTGCAGGAAACAGGGGCCCGGAGGTGACAGGGCCAGCAGCGGGATAGCTCAGTGGTTGTCCCTTCCCCTTGCCTTTATCCCAAAGAGGTCTGTACCTAAACAGAATGCTCACATCCTCTGAAGGAAGCTAGAGTCAGTACAGACCAATTATTCACACCCAGTGATGTGGAAGGCAGAGAGTTGAGGCCTGAGCATCTCTGATTACAGGCAATTACAGGCAATTTGCCCTCCTGGAAGATAACCATAATTCAGGAAAACTAATACTTTCCCTTCCCTGGGCCATGACAACTCCCTGAATGGGAAGCCAGGGTTCCCCCAACCTTCACATGCCCCAGTTAGATTCAAGGACTTTTTTCTCATGGACCCACCCCATGCTAACATAACACATTTCTCTCCATAGACAAGAGTGTTTGTAGCACTCTTTCAATACTTAGCTTAAGCAAATTTCCATTTGCACCTACTCCACAGCTCGCTGTCTGGTTTCCATTCCTCTGAATGGGCTCAGAGTGGCTGCTTCTTCTCCTGGTCTCTCCTCCAGGTTGGCCATTCTCTCATCTGCCCAATGTCATTAGGAACTGAAAAGAGAACGTAGGCCAGCACTGGCGTGTGGAGGACAGACATGGGCAATCAGATCACCTGGCTTCTGCTTCCTGGAGCCCCCTTCCCTAGTCCCCTCCAGCCTAGCCAGTGCTTGAAGTGATCAGCTCTGGTAAGGGACTATAGTCCTGCAGGTCTCTCCCTACCCCCATCCCATCCCATGCCTGGCCAGGATGCTCAGGTCCTCTGAAGGACCAGAAGATGGTTTTCTTTGGCAGTACTCGATATTGTGTCCAGTGACTCACACCCAGTGACTTGGAAGGACAGACAAGGAATAACAGAGCATCCCTAGTTGCAGGCAGGTTTTCCTCCTTCACATTCAGTCTTGGGGAGCAGGGTGATGCTCCTAGCCCATTAACAGCCAAATGCAGGGCTCCAACGTCCCCAGGACCCATCCCATGCAAACAAGAATCATCTCTCTGCTCTCAGGGAGGCACCTTGCTACAGACACTGGATAGAGAGACATCATTTCAGCAAAATACACAGCTGCTCCTCCTCCATCACCAGACAGAACTCTTGGGCTTCTCAGCTCCTGCCAAGTTGGATGTCTGGGCTGCTCAAGTCCTCTTCTTCCAGCTCCTCATCTGGCTGGGCTGCTCCATTGGCCTGACAAGTCCTCTGCAAGCACAGCAAATAACCCAAGAGCCATTGCTGCCCAAACCTGTGCTGGGGTCTGAGTTTCTTCTTCCCTGTCTCATTCATGCTAGAGCAGACCTAGATTAAGAGAGAGAGTCAACAATGATTAAGGCTAACATTATGTCACAGAGATCACAGAATTCATGACTTCCAGAGATCTCAGTGAAATTTTCCGCCTCAGCCCTGGGGCAGTGAGACTGGAACTGTCAGCCGGTGGGGACCCCGTAGCTATCAGCCACCGGTGGCAGCAGGAGCCCCCTGCAGCCATGGGTGATGGGGCAGTTCCCACAGGCCTATGCCACAAAAGATGGAACCCACATCTCCCAGCTACTGTGAGCACTGGGGGCCCCCCAGAGCTCCCAGCCACCATATGTGACAGGGGGACCCTGGAGCTCCCAGCTGCCACAAGCAGCCCTCAGCCGCTGCAGGCAGCTGGGGGACAGGAAGACCCTGGAATTCCCAGCAGCCACGGGTGGCGGGAGGATCCTGAGTAGACCCATGCCATTGCAGATGCCCCCCCGTAGCTCCAGCCACTGCATGTGGCGGAGGGACCCCAAATGCTGGGTGGGGGTGCAGCTCCCAGCTGCCACAGCAGGCAGCAGGGGAACCCCGCAGCTCCCAGACACCGCGGGCAGACTCTGGAGTTCCGCAGCCCCATGCCATTGCAGATGGACCCCATACCTCCTAGCCATCACAGGCGGACCCTAGAGCTCCCATTTGCCACATGTGGCAGCGGGACCCAGGAGCGCCCAGCCACTGTGGGCGGGGGCAGGGCCCCACAGCTCCTACAGGAAGACAGCAGGGGAACCCCACAGCTCCTACAGGAAGACCCTGGAGCTCCCAGCAGCCATGGGTGACGGGGGAGCCCCCACAGGCCCACACCACTGCATATGGACCCTGCAGCTCCCAGCTGCTGCAAGTGGACCCCAGAGCTCACAGCCGCTGCGGGTGGACCCAGGAATTCCAAACAGCCATTGATGGTTTGGGCACCCCGCAGCTTTTCAGACCCTGGAGCTCCCAGCAGCCATGGGTGGCTGGGGAGCCCCCACAGGGCCATGCCACTGCAGATAGACCCCGCAGCTTCCCGCTGCTGCAGGCAGACCCCAAAGCTCCCAGATGCCACAGGCAGCCCTGAGCCGCTGCAGGCAACAGAGGGAGCCCCCAGCCACTGCAGGCAGACCCTGGAGTTCCCAGTCACCATGGGTGGTGGGAAAAGCCGCAGCCTCATGCCATTGCAGATGGACCCCGTAGCTCCCAGCCGCCACGGGCGGACGTCAGAGCTCCCAGCTGCCACATGTGGCGTCGGAATGTTGTGAAGGCCAAGACTATAACAGGGTTCAAAAAAGAACTCAATAAATTAATGGAGGATAGGTCCATCAATGGCTATAAGCCAGGATGGGCAGGGATGCTGTCCGTAGCCTGTTTGCCAAAAGCTGGGAATGACTGACAGGGAATGGATCACTTTATGACAGGGGTTCTCAAACTGGGGGTCGAGACCCCTCAGGAGGTCGCAAGGTTATTACATGGGGGGTCGTGAGCTGTCAGCCTCCACCCCAAACCCTGCCTTGCCTCCAGCATTTATAATGGTGTTAAATTAAAAACACTTTAAAATATATTTATAAGGGGGTCGCACTCAGAGGCTTGCTGTGTGAAAGGGGTCACCAGTACAAAAGTTTGAGAACCACTGATTTATGATTCCCTGTTCTGTTCATTCCCTTTGGGGCACCTGGCATTGGCCACTGTCAGTAGACAGGATACTGGGCTAGATGGACATTTGGTCTGACCCAGGAAGTCCATTCCTATGTTCTTAGGAACCCAGGAGCTCCCAGCCACCATGGGCAGCAGGGGGACCCCACACCTTCCAGCCATCACGGGCAGACCCTGCAGCTCCCAGCAGCCACAGAGGACTCTGGAGTCGCACCCACAGGTCCACAGGTGATGGGGGAGCCCAGTGTTGAGATGAGTTAGTAGATATTTTAGTCATTGTGTGTTTTAAGTTTTATTAACTCTATTAGCTAATCAAACGCTGCTCCCTTACCCCTTGTAATTATCCCCAATAAAACTTTAAATTGATTAATTTTAGTTGTGTGTGTGTGTGTCTGCAGTTTGCAGCGTGACCCATACTCTCCTTGCATCCCTTACCAATATAGTCTATTGCCACGTGCAGCCTGGTAAATAACAGGCCTGCATTTTCTTTTGCCCCTGCGTGCCCGTGGCAATCCACACCCAGGAGCCACGGGAGCAGTTGGTAGATGTCTCCTGCTTCCCCATTTTGTCAGTTATTTTTAGTGAAAGTCAGGGACAGGCAGGGCCGTCCCTAGCTATTCTGGGGCCCTACACAGCCCCCCCCCCCCCCGTGAGGAGGGGTGAGGGGCCCCAGGCCTCCGCAGGGGGAGAACGGGGGGGCTGTCCCCAGGCCTCCACGGGGGGAGTGGGGCTGGCTTGGGGGGCAGGGGGAACCACCCCTTGGCACTCACCGGCGTTGTGGCTGGGGCCGGGTCTGCACTTCCCGCCGCTGGTGAGTGCAGGCCCGGCCCTGCTGCAGAGCTCAGAGTAATGGGGGTGGGGCTGGGGCTGGGGCTGGGGCTGGGGCAGAGCAGAGCAGGGGCAGAGAAGAGCCGGGGCTGGAGCAGCATGCAATTTTCCTGGTGCCCTACGCAGCTGCGTACTTTGCATATGGGTATGGACAGCCCTGGGGACAGGTCAGGGCTTCCATCAATTTTTGTTTAATGCCCCTGACCTGTCCATGACTTTTAATCAAAATAACATGACAAAAATCTTAGCCTTAACAATGATGGGTCAACTTGCAACCCCCTTTCCCAACATTTTAGCCCCCTGTAGCAAACATGACCCTACCCCCTCTCTAGGGTGCTACTGACACTAAAACGACCTAAAAACCCCTACTTATAAATCACTATTGGTTGGCACCCCATTGCCACCCGTACTTCTATGCTGCTGCTGGCCAAACTCTCCCCCCCAAATCTAAACCCCAATCCCAAATTTTAAACACCACCCCCTACCCGGAACCCAACTTGAACCAAAAATTGCTCACCCTTACCCTATAACCTGGTCCCCAACCCTAAACCCCTTAAGCAAAACTGTAGCCCAGTCCTCTAACTCCAAAACTCTAGCTCTGAACCCAACCCCACTACTCCAGACACCGGAGCCCAGTTCCCCACTCCCACACTGTGCAACCCCCCAGGAATCCTGCTTCGTACAGGCCACCCGGCTACAGGGACTTCACTCACTCACACAGAAACGGATTCTGCAGCTACAAACACTGCGCGCGCGCCTGCCGCAGAGCAGGGAGTTCGGTCCAACCCCCCACAGCAGCGCCATGGGCCTGCGGCTGGTTCGCTGCCCACAGGATCCTCGCGCTCCAGCCTGGTGATTTCCCGCCTCCCTTCAGCGACTCCAAACGGTCCCGGGGCTTTGAGATGTTTCTAAGGGTATGTCTACACTACGGGATTAATCCGAATTTATATAATTCGAATTTAGGAAACCGATTTTATAAATTCGAATGTATTCGGCCACACTAGGCACATTAATTCGGTGGTGTGCGGTCCAAGCTACCGTACTAGCATCGATTTCCAGAGCGTTGCATTGTGGGTAGCTTTCCCATAGCTATCCCATAGTTCCCGCAGTCTCCACCCCCCCTTGGAATTCTGGGTTGAGACCCCAGTGCATGATGGGGCAAAAAACATTGTCGCAGGTGGTTCTGGGTACAGCCTCCCCCTCCCTCCCTGAAAGCAACGGCAGACAACCATTTCGCGCCTTTTTTCCTGAGTGAACTCTGCAGACTCCATACCGCAGCAAGCATGGATCCCGCTCAGCTCCAGAACGCAGTCATGAACATTGTAAACACCTCGCGCGTTCTCGTGGAGTTTATGCTTACCCAGGACCAGAAAAAAGAGGCGAGGAGGAGGAGGCGGCGACTGCAGCACAGCGACAAGCGTGATGAGGACATGGACATGGACCGTGAATTCTCTCAGACCGCGGGCCCCGGTGCTTTGGAGATTATGATGTTAATGGGCCAGGTTATAGGCTTGGAATGCCGATTCTGGGCCCGGGAAACAAGCACAGACTGGTGGGACCGCATAGTGTTGTAGGTGTGGGACGATTCCCAGTGGCTGAGAAACTTTCGCATGCGTAAGGGCACTTTCATGGAACTTTGTGACTTGCTTTCCCCTGCCCTGAAGCGCCAGAATACCAAGATGAGAGCAGCCCTCACAGTTGAGAAGCGAGTGGCGATAGCCCTGTGGAAGCTTGCAACGCCAGACAGCTACCGGTCAGTCGGTAATCAATTTGGAGTGGGCAAATCTACTGTGGGGGCTGCTGTGATGCAAGTAGCCAAAGCAATCACGGAGGTGCTGCTACGAAAGGTAGTGACTCTGGGAAATGTGCAGGTCATAGTGGATGGCTTTGCTGCAATGGGATTCCCTAACTGTGGTGGGGCGATAGATGGAACCCATATTCCTATCTTGGCACCGGAGCACCAGGGTACCCACTACATAAACCGCAAGGGGTACTTTTCAATGGTGCTGCAAGCACTTGTGGATCACAAGGGACGTTTCACCAACATCCATGTGGGCTGGCCGGGAAGGGTTCATGACGCTCGCGTCTTCAGGAACACCAATCTGTTTAAACGGCTGCAGCAAGGGACTTACTTTCCGGACCAGAAAATAACCGTTGGGGATGTTGAAATGCCAATTGTTATTCTTGGGGACCCAGCCTACCCCTTAATGCCATGGCTCATGAAGCCATACACAGGCAGCCTGGACAGGAGTCAGGAGTTGTTCAACTACAGGCTGAGCAAGTGCAGAATGGTGGTAGAATGTGCATTTGGCCGTTTAAAAGGTCGCTGGCGATCCTTACTGACTCGCTCAGACCTCAGCCAAACCAATATCCCCATTGTTATTACTGCTTGCTGTGTGCTTCACAATCTCTGTGAGAGCAAGGGGGAGACCTTTATGGCAGGGTGGGAGGCTGAGGCAAATCGCCTGGCTGCTGATTACGCGCAGCCAGACACCAGGGCGATTAGAAGAGCACACCAGGAAGCGCTGCGCATTAGGGAAGCTTTGAAAACCAGTTTCATGACTGGCCAGGCTACAGTGTGAAATTTCTGTTTGTTTATCCTTCATGAAAACCCGCCCCCTTTATTGACTCATTCTCTGTAAGGAACCCACCCTCCCCCTTCCCCCAGCTTGCTTTCAAAGGAAATAAAGTCACTATTGTTTAAAAATCATTTATTCTTTATTAATTGATTATAAAAAGAGGGAGAGAACCTGAGTGGGGTTTGGGAGGAGGATCAGCGGGAAGGAAAAGCCCACTAAAAAAAGGTTTAAAAAATGGCAGCCTTTTGCTTGGGCTGTCCACTGGGGTGGAATGGGAGGGTGTACGGAGCCTCCCCCCCCGTGTTCTTACACGTCTGGGTGAGGAGGCTATGGAACATGGTGAGGAGGTAGGGGGGTTATACAGGGGATGTAGCGGCACTCTGTTCTCCAGCAGCCGTTCCTGAAGCTCCACCAGACGCCGGAGCATGTCTGTTTGCTCACGCAGCAGCCCCAGCGTTGCATCCTGCCTCCTCTGATCTTCCTGACGCCACCTCTCATCTCGAGCGTCTCTCCTCTCCTCATGTTGGTCCCTTCTGTCCTCACGTTGGTCCCTCATGTCCTCACGTTGGTCCCTCCTGTCCTCACGTTCACTGGCTTCTTTCCTATACTTGCAAACCGTGTCCTTCCACTCATTCAGATGAGCTCTTTCACTCCTGGTGGATTGCATGATTTCTGCAAACATCTCGTCTCGCGTCTTCTTTTTCCGACGCCTTATCTGGGATAGCCTTCGGGAAGGAGGAGGGAGGCTTGAAACATTTGCAGCTGCTGGAGGGAGTGAAAAAAGGAGAGATTTTTTTTAAAAGATACATTTTTCAGAACAATGCTTATACTCTTTCACGGTGACAAATACTATTCATATTACATAGCACATGTGATTTCTGTGCAAGGTCGCATTTTGCCTCTTAATATTGAGTGCCTGTGGCTTTGCTGCTAGAGATCACAGACGCAGGTCCGGGCAACAGAATTCAGCTTGCATGCTGCCATGGTAAGCCACTGTCTTTAGGCTTCTGCGCCCTGCTTTCCCACATACCAAGCAAAGCCCGTTGTGCTGCAGTTTTCCTGTTAACCTTCAGCAGCAGAAAACAAGCTAACACCCCCCCACCATCCAATTGTCTGGGATGAGTGCTTTATCCCTCCCCCCACCGCGTGGCTGGTATCAGGGAAGATCCCTGCAGGAACCAAACTAACACCCCCCCCAACCCGCCATGAATTCTCTGGGATGAGTGCTTTATCCCTCTCCCCACCGCGTGGCTGGTATCAGGGAAGATCCCTGCAGGAACCAAACTAACACCCCCCCCAACCCACCATGAATTCTCTGGGATGAGTGCTTTATCCCTCCCCCCACCGCGTGGCTGGTATCAGGGAAGATCCCTGCTAGCAAAACGCGAAAAGCTCTGGGCCAATCCTTCCCCCCCCCCTTTGCACTTGGCTAAATGCAGGGAAGGATTTCTTTTCAGCCACAGGCAAACAGCCCAGTAGGAACGGCCACCTCTGTCCCCTTAATTAAATTCCCGTATTTCAACCAGGTTACCCTAAGCGATATCACTCTCCTGATGATTACACAGCAAGATAAAGAACGGATGTTGCTTGAATGCCAGCAAACACCGGGACCATACGCTGCCAGGCTTTGTCATGCAATGATACCAGATTACTTGCTACTAGCATGGCGTGGTCAAGTGTCCTACCATGGAGGACGGAATAAGGCTGCACTGCCCAGAAACCTTGTGGCAAGGCTTTTGGAGTACCTCCAGGAGAGCTTCATGGAGATGTCCCTGGAGGATTTCCGCTCCATCCCCAGACATGTTAACAGACTTTTCCAGTAGCTGTACTGGCTGCGAATGCATCCCAAGTGCTCAGGGCAAATTAATCATTAAAAATGCTTGCTTTTAAACCATGTTTTATATTTTAAAGGGTAAACTCACCTGAGGTCCCTTCCATGGGGTCATGGTCTTGGGTACTGGCTTGGGAGGCTTGGGAGGGTACTTCAGTCAGGGTGAGAAACAGATCCTGGCTGTTGGGGAGAACGGAGAGCTGGGTGCTTTCTGCCAGCTCGTCCTCCTGCTCCTCCTCTTCCCCTTCCGCGGAATCATCAGGTATACCTGATGAGATTATCCCCATCTCGGAATCCACGGTCAGAGGTGGGGTAGTGGTGGCGGCCCCCCCTAGAAATGCATTGAGCTCGGCGTAGAAGCGGCATGTCCGCGGCTCTGACCCGGAGCGACCGTTTGCCTCCTTTGTTTTTTGATAGGCTTGTCTGAGCTCCTTGACTTTCACGCGGCACTGATCTGAGTCCCTATTGTGGCCTCTCTCCATCATGCCCTTGGAAATTTTTTCAAAAGTTTTGGCATTTCGTCTTTTCGAACGAAGTTCTGCTAGCACTGAATCCTCTCCCCATATAGCGATCAAATCCAGTACCTCCTGTACGGTCCATGCTGGTACTCTTTTTCGATTATCAGCCTGCATGGTTACCTGTGCTGATGAGCTCTCTGTGGTCACCTGTGCTCTCCACGCTGTGCAAACAGGAAATGAAATTCAAATGTTCCCGGGGCTTTTCCTGTCCACCTGGCCAGCGCATCCGAGTTCAGATTGCTGTCCAGAGCGGTCACAATGGTGCACTGTGGGATAGCTCCTGGAGGCCAATAACATCGAATTGCGGCCACACTAACCTTAATTCGGATTGACAATACCGATTTTGACGCTACTCCTCTCGTCAAGGAGGAGTACAGAAATCGAATTAAAGGGCTCTTTAATTCGAATTAAATGGCTTCGTTGTGTGGACGGGTCCAGCGTTAATTCGATTTAAAGCAGCTAAATCCGAATTAAAGTCGTAGTGTAGACCAGGCCTAAGCCGTGGCACTTGCAGCAGCGATCTCCGCTCCCAGGCAGTGACAGCCCATTGGCTGCCAGCTCGGTCAGAAAACGTCACCTAGCGAAAGCCCATTGGCTGCCAAAAACACCAGCGCGTGCAAGCGGGCGCGACCTGTGAACACCCCCCTGCGGCTTTTCACCAGGCAGGACGGCAGTGCCTGCTGCTGGGGGTCTCCGTTCCTCCGCCCAAGCAGCCGGAATCGGCGCCGCTCGTCCTTGACCTGCTTCTCGCGGGCGTTCTCTGAGCTCTGACTGCACAAGGCCCTGACGGCTCCGCCCAGCATTGCTTTCAGAAAGCGTCACCTGACAGCCCAATAGGAGATTAGCTCTGTCAGAAAACGTCGCTTAGTGAGGGCTCTATTGGAGATCAGCTTTCACAAAAACCTCACCTCACTAGGCCCAATGGGAGATCAGCTCTTTTAGAAAGCGGCACTTCACTAGGCCCAATGGGAGATCAGGTGTCAGAAAACGCCAGGCAGGTCGGCACCGCAGCTCTTCTCAAGTCACCAGACAGCGAGCGCCCCACCCCCGCCATGTAGCCGCTCTTCTCACACTCACCAGCGGGCACTAAGCGGCCCCACGCTGCCTTCCAATCCAGGCACTGCCACGCACCTCAACCGCTCTCCCACACTCTTCCGTCCTGCGATCAGTCACCCAGAGCCGCCGTCACGATAACGCACCTAAGACACGGGCAATAACACCCCTCAACAGCTCATTTAAGACACAGAAGATCAGCACTCTACTATCAAAACCTTCTAGAGACACAATTTTAAATTAGCCCCAGTCTTGCAAAAGCTCTCCCATCCTGTGGAATTGAAGTGCTCAGTGCTCCTTCTCCATGTCGGGCAACAGCTTCCAGGTCAGGGTGACCAGACACCCAGTCAGGGGCAGGCTCTGCCTAGGCAGGCTCCCAATAAGCTATACTAAAAGTATGGGTCCCAACCCCAAAACTTACTCAAATTTTACCCCAATGTCCCCAAATTGCCGACTTTTAATATTCATATAAGATACTGCCGCGCTCAGTCAACTCCCTTTGCTTTCCAGCAGAAGCCTGCCGCCAGAGAACAATGTTGATATTTAAATTAGTTAGTACATCGCTCAGTCAAGACTCTCTGCTCTCCAGCAGGTGACGTCAGAGAGCTCCGAGCTTTCTCACTTACCTTTCTTGCGTCAGCTTAGGCCCCAGGGTTCACAAATGCATAAATCATGTGGGATTCTAGCAGAATATCACTTACTCACTTGGGTTAGCAGTTGAGGAATGTGGTGCTGCTCTGAGGGGACGTACTTGCATACTTGGGATATTATTGCAAAGATACAATTAGAATTTCTGTTAGACAATTTTAAGGGCAATTTATATTTGGTAAAAACCTTATTTAGTGAAAGAAATGCTGTAGTGACAGCATGGTTACTGCGGCTACAAAACACTTTCCCTCCTGGGTGAAACAAGAAGTTAGAATTAGAAAATTACATAGTTTGTTCCAAAGCTGGTACAGGTTTAATTTCGCTTATGTGCAGGTTTGTTTAAGATTGACTGTTTTGGTTTTTTGTTTTGGTTTTTAGTTGAAGTGGAACTTTTAATTGACGTTTGCGGGATTGGAATGTCTGACATGCAATACTGGTTTTGACATAGTTCTGCATATTTTTATACAGATTTGGCCAGTATTCAACTATTCAATTGCTTTATAGGTGGTTTTAATAGTAGGGCTTGTTTATGTTGTTATTTTATCATCCTGCTGTAGCACTCTTTTTTGATACTTTATGGCATTTGTTATTTTTTGTTTTTTAAAAACAAAATCAGCTTTTCTTAATGTTTGGGTTTTAAATTAAGCATTGTTTACAGTTTCAAATTTTGCTTTAGATTTTTGGTTTCTGATGGGCTATTTAAGAGGATTTTGGATTTAATACTAAAATTTGGACAGATTTAGATTATTTAGATGGACTTGGAGTAAATCCTGTTTACTATTTTATTTTAATAAAGGTTATATTGCTGTAAACCCTGGCCGGCGGGAGAGGAGATGAGCTGGCCTTTAACAAGGAGCAGAGGCATGGCCACCATGAGGGGTGGAGCCAGGTCATGAAGAGCTCCCCAAATTTTTTTCTCTAGCCCACCTAACCCCCAACCCACCAAACGGCAAGAGACTGATGCCACACCTGCTGGCCACTCTGCATTACCCTGATTGGCCACTGGGTGCCACGGCTGATGCTCCAAGGGAGACATACTCTCTGCATTACCCTGACTGGCCACCGGGTGCCACTGCTGCTCCAAGGGAGACATACTCTCTGCATTACCCTGACTGGCCACTGGGTGCCACTGCTGCTCCAAGGGAGACATACTCTCTGCATTACCCTAACTGGCCACCGGGTGTCACTGCTGCTTCATGGGCGATACACTCTGTGCATTACCCTGACTGGTTACCAGGTGCCACTGCTGCTCCAAGGCAGACACACACTCTCTGTGTAACCCTGACTGGCCACTGGGTGTCACTGCTGCTCAAAGGAAAACACCTTCTGTGCATTACCCTGACTGGCCACCAGGTGTCACTGCTGTGCCATGGGAAACATGCTCTGTGCATTATCCCAATTGGCCACTAGGTGTCACTGCTCCTCCATGGGAGACACCCCCCGCATTGCCCCACTGAGTGTCACTGCTGTGCCAAGGGAGACACACTCTCTGTGTTACCCTGACTGGCCACCAGGTGTCACTGCTGCGCCATGGGAAACATGCTCTTTGCATTACCCCAATTGGTCACTAGGTGTCACTGCTCCTCCATTGGCACCCCCCCATGCATTACCCCGACTGGCCACTGGGTGTCACTGCTGCTCCAAGGGAGACATACTCTCTGCATTACCCGGACTGGCCACCGGGTGTCACTGCTGCTGCAAGGCAGACACACACTGTCTGTGTAACCCTGACTGGCCACTGGGTGTCACTGCTGCTCAAAGGAAAACACCTTCTGTACATTACCCTGACTGACCACCAGGTGTCACTGCTGCGCCATGGAAAACATGCTCCTTGCATTACTCCAATTGGTCACTAGGTGTCACTGCTCCTCCATTGGTACCCCCCCATGCATTACCCTGACTGGCCACCGGGTGTCACTGCTGCTTCATGGGAGACACCCCCCACATTGCCCCACTGGGTGTCACTGCTCCTCCATTGGCACCCCCCCCCCCCATGCATTACCCCAACTGGCCACTGGGTGTCACTGCTGCTCCAAGGGAGACATACTCTCTGCACTACCCTGACTGGCCGCCGGGTGTCACTGCTCCTCCATGGGAGAGAGACACTTTTCATTAGCCAACCTGGCTAGCTCTCTGGCCGCCCAGCTCTGATGACAGTGCCACCAGCAGCAGCAGCGCAGAAGTCCTCACTTAACTATGCGCTGCCCAGAGCAGGCAGAGGGTTCAGGGTGCCCCACAGCAACCCAACAGACCCACTCTGCCCCAGGCTCCTGGGACTGCCGCCCGTGGTTGATGCTCCCTGAGGGCTCTGCGAGAGCCAGGTTCCCCCACCCAGGTGGCTCTTGGGGGCTGCAAGCAGTTGAAGGGCGGCGGGAAGCTGAGGGGCAGCCGCATCCCCAGGGCCAGGAGCAGCAGCAGGAGAAGGAGACAGGGCCGGCGCAACCAATTAGGCGACCTAGGCGGTCGCCGCGATTTGGGGGGCGGCGACCATGGCAGTATTTCGGCGGCGGGACCTTCCGCCGCCTCTGTGGGGAGGGGCGGCATTTCGGGGCGGGACCTTCCGCCGCCTAGGGCATCAGAAAAGCTGGCGGCGCTCCTGGGCGGGGAAGGGGAATATGCTTTGAAACTTCAGGTCCCAGGATCCCCTTGGCCAGTGGGGATGGGGGAGGTGTGCAGAGGCTCATGAGAGGGAAAGAATCTACATCTCTTTTGATTTGGGGCAGGGGGTGGTGGAAGAAGTGAGGCAGGTCTTGCAACTAAGCTCCTGTGATTCCCTTGGGGTTTTCAAACTACAACTCTCAGATTCTCATCTCTGTCAACTAAGTCAGGGCCCCACCTTCCACATGCTCTGGAGTTTTAAAGCTAGAGTTATGGGCATATAGCCTTGATAAACTACCCTCTGCCTGGGGCTGCTGTAATGTATCTCCACCAGCACAAGAGGCTCTGTTCACATGATCCCAGCCCCCTCCAGAGCCTACTCCATGCAGTATTTCAGGGACTTGTTGCAATGGGGTGGCCCCTTGCTCTGTTGCTGGGAGTAGCAGGGGATTTATTGATGGTCTTTTGCCTCCTTCAGGTGCTGATAGAGGATACCATGGTACACCTCGGTAAGTGCAGACAGGGCTGGTTAAGTGTTGCACATACACCATGTTGCACTAACAAAACCCTAGTTTCTGCATCCCTCAGTCACAGCTAGTGCAGAATGCGTAGCCTTCTTTACTGAAGACCCTTAGGGTATGTCTACACTACGAAATTAGGTCAAATTTATAGAAGCCGGTTTTATAGAAATCGGTTTTATACAGTCGATTGTGTGTGTCCCCACATAAAATGCTCTAAGTGCATTAAGTTGGCGAACCGCGTCCACAGTACCGATGCTAGCGTCGACTTCCGGAGCGTTGCACTGTGGGTAGCTATCCCACAGTTCCCGCAGTCTCCGCCGCCCATTGGAATTCTGGGTTGAGATCCCAATGCCTGATGATGCAAAAACAGTGTCGCGGGGGGTTCTGGGTACATGTCGTCAGGCCCCTCCCCCTCCGTCAGAGCAACGGCAGACAATCGATTCGCGCCTTTTTACCTGGGTTACCTGTGCAGACAACATACCACGGCAAGCATGGAGCCCGCTCAGCTCAGCTCACCGTCACCATATGTCATCTGGGTGCCGGCAGACGTGGTACTGCATTGCTACACAGCAGCAGCTAATTGCCTTTTGGCAGTAGACGGTGCAGTATGACTGGTAGCCGTCATCAGCTATCTGAGTGCTGGCAGACGTGGGACTGCATTGCTACACAGCAGCAGCTCCTTGCCTTTTGGCAGTGGATGGTGTATTATGACTGGGAACCATCGTCGTCATACTCCTCAGTGAGTTCGGTCAGAGGCACCTGGGCAGACATGTTTTGTCTCCTGGAGACTCAGTCCTGCCAGCAGTCCTATTGAACCGTCTTGACGATGATGGCTAGCAGTTGTAGTACAGTATCTTCTGCCAAGCACCCAGAAGATGCCGATGGCTATCAGTCATGCTGCACTGTCTGCTGCCAGCTTAAGATGTAAAAAATAGATGGACCAGATTTGTTCTGTATTCATTTGCTTCCCCCTCCCTCCGTGAAATCAACGGCCTGCTAAACCCAGGGTTTTGAGTTCAATCTTTGGGGGGGCCATTCTGTCTGACAGTTGTTTGTGTTTCTCCCTGATGCACAGCCACCTTTGTTGATTTTAATTCCCTGTACCTGTAAGCCATGTTGTCACTCGCCCCTCCCTCCCTCCGTCAGACAATAGTTTTGCACCTTTTTTCAGCACAGACGCCATAGCACTGGGATCATGGAGCCCGCTCAGATCACCGCGGCAATTATGAGCACTATGAACACCACGCGCATTGTCCTGGAGTATATGCAGAGCCAGAACATGCCAAAGCAAAACCAGGCGAGGAGGCGATTGCGGCGATTGCAGCGCGGCGACGAGAGTGATGAGGAAATTGACATGGACATAGACCTCTCACAAAGTACAGGCCCCAGCAATATGCAAATCATGGTGTTACTGGGGCAGGTTCATGCCGTGGAATGCCAATTCTGGGCCCGGGAAACAAGCACAGACTGGTGGGACCTCATCGTGTTGCAGGTGTGGGACGATTCCCAGTGGCTGCGAAACTTTCGCATGCATAAGGGCACTTTCATGGAACTTTGTGACTTGCTTTCCCCTGCCCTGAAGTGCCGGAATACCAGGATGAGAACAGCCCTCACAGTTGAGAAGCGAGTGGCGATAGCCCTGTGGAAGCTTGCAACGCCAGACAGCTACCGGTCAGTCGGGAATCAATTTGGAGTGGGCAAATCTACTGTGGGGGCTGCTGTGATCCAAGTAGCCAACGCAATCAAAGACCTGCTGATATCAAGGGTAGTGACTCTGGGAAACATGTAGGTCATAGTGGATGGCTTTGCTGCAATGGGATTCCCAAACTGTGGTGGGGCGATAGACGGAACTCATATCCCTATCTTGTCACTGGAGCACCAAGCCACCGAGTACATAAACTGCAAGGGGTACTTTTCAATGCTGCTGCAAGCCCTGGTGGATCACAAGGGACGTTTCACTAACATCAACGTGGGATGGCCAGGAAAGGTACATGATGCTCGCGTCTTCAGGAACTCTGGTCTGTTTCAAAAGCTAGAGGAAGGGACTTTCTTCCCGGACCAGAAAATAACCGTTGGGGATGTTGAAATGCCTATTGTTATCCTTGGGGAGCACTTGAGACTGCTGCCGTGGGGATCACTAACAGGCATAGGCCTCTTACAGTCTGCACATGGCTTGAATCCCAGAGACCGGGGCATGCCCCACCGGGTGCAAAGTCCCCGCTGGTACCCTAACTATTAACAACTAAACACTTAATGGGTACATAACACTAATTACTATAGAACAACTATATACAAGGCCTTAAGGTATGAAGTCCACGACAAAAATCCACTAGCCTTTGCCAAGCAAGGAAAGGCACTCCGACTAACCACCATGGCCGGTAAGAAGGAACTGGAAGGGCATAGGGCCAGCAGCACCTGATATACCGGCGCATGAGCACGGCACTCAAGAGGGCGCCACAGCCAGCCCTACGCATACTACTAAGGCAAAAATCTCCAATGACCTCGCACGTGGGTGTGCGCACACCTAGAATGGAATCGATATGACCAAGCACTCAAAGAAGAAACATATTTATTTTTTAGTGAAAGGAGAAATATTAGGGCTGTCAAGTGGTTAAAAAATTAATCATGATTAATTACACTGTTAATAATAGAATACCATTTATTTAAATATTTGTGGATGTTTTCTACATTTTCAAATATATAGATTTCAAATACAACACAGAATACAAAGTGTACAGTGCTCACTTTATATTTATTTTTGATTACAAGTGTTTGCACTGTAAAAAGACAAAAGAAATAGTATTTTTCAATTCACCTAATACAAGTACTGTAATGCAATCTCTTTATCATGAAAGTTGAACTTACACATATAGAATTATTTACAAAAATACTGCATTCAAAAATAAAACCATGTAAAATTTTAGAGCTTGCAAGTCCGCTCAGTCCTACTTCTTGTTCAGCCAATCGCTCAGACAAACAAGGTTGTTTACATTTGCAGGAGATAATGCTGCCTGCTTCTTGTTTACAATGTCACCTGAAAGTGAGAACAGGCGTTCTCATGGCACTGTTGTAGCCGGTGTTGCAAGATATTTACATGCCAGATGCGCATGCTTCAACTACCATTCCAGGGGACGTGCGTCCATGCTGATGACGTGTTCTGCTCAAAAACCATCCAAAGCAGTGCGGACCGATGCATGTTCATTTTCATCATCATGAGTCAAATGCCACCAGCAGCGGTTGATTTTCTTTTTTGGTGGTTTGGGTTCTGTAGTTTCCGCATTGGAGTGTTGCTCTTTTAAGACTTCTGAAAGCATGCTTTCTACCTCGTCCCTCTCAGATTTTGGAAGGCACTTCAGATTCTTAAATCTTGGGTTGAGTGCTGTAGCTATCTTTACAAATCTCACATTAGTACCTTCTTTGCGTTTTGTCAAATCTGCAGTGAAAGTGTTCTTAAAACAAACAACAACATGTGCTGGGTCATCATCCGAGACTGCCGTAACATGAAATATATGGCAGAAAGTGGGTAAAACAGAGCAGGCGATGTACAATTTTCCCCCAAGGAGTTCAGTCACAAATTTAATTAATGCATTATTTTTTTAACGAGTGTCATCAGCATGAAAGCATGTCCTCTGGAATGGTGGCTGAAGCATGAAGGGGCATACAAATGTTTAGCATATCTGGCACGTAAATACCTTGCAATGCTGGCTACAAAAGTGCCATACAAATGCCTGCTCTCACTTTCTGGTGACATTGTAAAGAAGAAGAGGGCAGCATTATCTCCTGTAAATGTAAACAAACTTGTTTGTCTGAGTGATTGGCTGAACAAGAAGTAGGTTGAGTGGACTTGTAGCCTCTGAAGTTTTACATTGTTTTGTTTTTGAGTGTAGTTACGTAACAACAACAAAAAATCTACATTTATAAGTTGCATTTTCAGGACAAAGATTGCACTACAGTACTTGTAAGAGGTGAATTGAAAAATACTATTTCTTCTATCATTTTTATAGTGAAAATATTTGTAATCAAAATATACACTTTGATTTCAATTACAACACAGAATACAAGATATATATGAAAATGTAGAAAAACATCCAAATTATTTAATAAATATTGGTTGGTAGTCTCGTTTAACAGTGCAATTAAAACTGTGATTAATTGCAATTAATGTTTTTAATCATGATTAATTTTTTTGAGTTAACCGCGTGAGTTAACTGCGATTAATCGACTGCCCTAAGAAATATATAATCTGTGAACAATTTTAGACTGGGTCTGAGTATTTCACTAGCTTCAAAAATACTTCAGACTCAAAACAATTTTGCATAATTTAAGATTATCATAACTTTGCTCATATATATTTTTCATGTCTATCTTGTCCATAGCATTAAGAGATGAAAATATCAAAAATAATTTAAACATTGAGAGATTCTACAGAGCAAAAAACACACTTCTGCAATCCATATTGTTCTTGTCGTACTCTCCAATTCAATGTAAGTGTAGTTAATAAGAGTTTTCATGTGGTAGCTTCCAGCTCCTGTGGTTATATTTTAGGTTCTCTGCTTTGGGATCCAGTTTTATCTGACATAATTCCCTTGATGTTAGTACTGCATCGGGCCAGTTTTTACTGTACAAGGCTTTGCATCAGGATATTGCCTTTTCCTGTGGGATAGATCCAATTTCCAATCTGAGAGAAGTGCTGACTCTGCTTCCCATGCTGCTTCTCTATGTCTGTTTCACGTCATCCAATTAGTCACTATCTCTTGCAATTATTAGAACTGTATAACAGCAGGACAGCATCTGGTACAGGGGACAGAATGTAATCAAATGTGCACAGAATGGAGAAATTTCTTTTAATTATAATAAAAAATTATAATTTAGTCACTGCAGAGATGTCAAAAATCTACAACAATCATTATTTGCAATAAGTTATGCAACCAGTTCTACATTTAATGATAACAAGAAGTGAAAGGTCTGAGGAACTCTTCAAGAACTATTTTGGAGCTTATTTTATAGTAATATCAGTTCATTTTTCTATCAGATGTATCTAAATGCTCCCCAATGAATATATTTACACCTCACTAGGACATACTGCTTACTTTGTGTTACCCCTTACTGTACCTTAGTTACTGTGTAGTGAATGAGGTAGATCTTGTTAATTTAGTTGTAATATATGGGCTAAAGGTTTTAATAAAACCCAGTTACTGTGCAACATTAAACAATGTTTAAAAGCTCCAGGGTTTGATCTATAGAGACCTCAGACTCCTTAATACCATGGCAAATATACTATAAAACTCAGACCAAAACTTAGAAATGTATTACTTGAAACACACAAAAGGAAAGAAGCAAAATGAGATAAAGAACAAATAATAAAAACCTATCAAAGTCTTTTCTAGGGACATGAATAATTAGTTAACATCTCTTATTTAGTCAAATAGCCCTTGGTGTTCTATTATTCAGTTTTGAATTTAGAATGATAGTCACTTTCCTGCATTAGACAAAACAGACACAGGAGAGAGAGAAAAACGAGGATAATAAAGATGGGGAAAATACAGCTTAGGATACAGGGTGGCTGGTCAGTCATGGGACAGATGCTTTGGTCTTGCAGGTCAGCCATGAAAGCTATTGTTCTGGACACTGGCTCTTCTCCCAGGACAGGGACATTATCTAGTTGGTCTGGTCAGGTCCCTCTCCTTCAGTCATCCTTCTCAGGGTGAGCAGAGCTGGATGGGCCATCTCATCTCATTGTACTGGTGCTATGCAATACAGCTGATTTCAGGATCCAGTGAAAAGCTGAGAGAGATAGGACAGGAGGAAGATGGAGGAGGCAGAAAGGAATGCACAAGGGAAGGGAAGACAAAGGAGGACCTTAGATGTATCAGGCTGGGGTCTTCCCTGGTGCAGCGATAATGACCAAGCTCCCCACTGTAGTACCATGGTCTGGTATCATGATAACAATCCTTCCACCACAGCTGCAGTGATGGTAAAAAGCACTGCACTGTGTTTTCACCAAGTCTCTTTTTAAGGACCGCAAAAGGGAGCAATAAGCTAAATAGCCCATCCTCCCATTATTTTGTCCGCCAATTAGGCCTAATTCCCAACACATAAATTTTTGGTTACCTGATTTCTGACTTTCTGCTCATCTTGTTCACCATTCATAATACATAGTCTTTGACTGATATCAGTAAACCCTTTTTATTTAGGGTGACCAGATAGCAACTGTGAAAAAATGGGACAGGGCATGAGGGGTAATAGGCACCTATATAAGAAAAAGTCCCCAAAAACAGGAAATTTGGTCACTCTATTTTTATTTATATTAATTCAGTCTTTGTCTCCTTTGATCCACATCTTTTCTTAAACAGTTTTATATAACAGATCATTGTAACAATTTGTGAACCTTTATCCACTTTTCAGCAGTTAAGCTTACAATTTAGATAAATGTATAGGCCCAGTTATTACAACATATCTCACTCACTGCATACATCCACTATACGCTTTACTCAGGTAAATCTGTCACACAGTCCTTACCCACAGCTTGCCATACCCTGGAGCACTGGTGGAGCACTGTTTAACATATTACTATTATTTTAAAATGTTATGTATATACAGTATGTGATTTTCTAAGCTCATGACTCAGTCAAATTAGAATAAATTTTTCTCCAGAGCACTGAAGTGTCTATTCAGTGAGGATTATTTCTCTACCAAATTACAATTTAATTCTGTTTAACAAAAGGAGAATTCCTTTAGTGAAACGTCTAAATTAACAGAAAATAAAATCTATTTTTTTTAGCTCCCTGTAGTGGGGACAAACTTGTGTGACTCAAATGGTTTAACAAGGATTCCCAAACTGGTTCACAAAGGGTTTACTTGTGATCTGCAGCGTGTTGGCTGGTCACATAATACTGGCTCCTTGTTTCTGGCTGCCACGTAACATTAAAGACCCATTAAATACTTTAATAATATTTTTTCTTGAATAGCAGGGGCCATATTCAATATTTTCATCAATGACTTGGATAATGAAGTGGAGAGTGCTGAATTCAACAAGATGAAATTTAAAAAAAACAAGTGCAAAATACTTCACTTAGGAAAAATCAAATGTACAGCTACAAAATGAGGAATAACTGGTTAGGCAGCAGTACCTCTGAAAAAGCTCTGGGGGTCATAATGGATTTCAAATTAAATATGAATCAATGTGATGCAGTGGCTAAAAAGGCTAATATTCCGGGGTATATTAACAGGAATGTTGTATGTAAGGCATGGGAGGTAATTGTCCCGATCTACTCGGCCTGGGAGGCCTCAGCTGGAGCACTGTTTCCAATTCTAGGTACTGCACTCTAAGAAAGATGTGTACAAATTGGAAAGAGTCCAGAGGAGAGCATCAAAAATGATAAAAGGTTAAAAAACTGGGTATTTTTAGTTTTGAGAAGAGACGACTGAGGTGGGACCTGATAACAGCCCTTAACATATCTGAAGAGTTATCAAGTGGATGGTGATCTGCTGTTCTCCATGTCCACTAAAAGTGGGACAAGTAGTAATAGGCTTAATCTGCAGGAAGGAAGAGAGATTTAGGTTAGATATTAGGGAAAACTTTCTAACTATGAGGGTAGTTAAGCTCTGGAACAAGCTTCCAAGGGAGGTTGTGGAATCCCCTTCACTGGAGGTTTTTATGAACAGGTTGGACAAACACCTGCCAGGGATGTTCTGGTTTACTTGGGCCAACCTCAGTGCAGGCAGGGGGTTCGACTTGATGGTCTCTCAATGTCCCTTCCAGTCTTTCATTTCTGTGATAGTCCAGATGGTCATGAAAACAAAGAGCATGAGATAATTTATTTAGATGTAGTCCCTGCCTGTGGGAGAGTTTGAGAACCCCTCCTGTATGACAAAAATGGAACCAAACATGCTTTTGTCTCCTGAACATTAGATGTTACCATTGGGCAAAAAGCATCTCTGGAAAACACACTTTATTAATATACATAAAATGTAAAAACTAAAACAAACTTTCCCTCAATCATATTACAAGATAATAGTTTATGAATGGAATCAGATTAATTGACAAAATACTTGTGACATTTCAACTTTATAGCATCATCTCCCAAATGAATTAGAAAATATATATTATTCCCCCAAACATTTAGGGGGAGAATTTTCAAAGACCGAAATGGCAGGTAGGTGCAAAATGAAAGCCTATGAACATCCCCATCTTGGGTACCAATCTGCCTTCTGTTACATATATGAAACGTCTATTGCAAGATTATTTATAGGAATTGTACCAGGCTAACTGAAAGCAAAATTTGGGACTCCAAGGGTTTATGATTTTTATACCTATAATTTTGTTATGCATTTCACAACATATCAAACATAGGATATCTGTTTCCCACAGGATACATGTTTTTACTAGTTTCTCTTGCATGTGTAGTCATTGTCTCAAATTTTCTGCGCATGAACATTTTTCAGTTTCTAAATCCATAAGGATCCTTCCACTTCCTCCAGATGTTATTCTGCTTGCTTGCTATGTATGGGAAGCCAGACTATTTCCCATAGCCCTGTGGACTGTTTAACTGCTCTACAAACCAGAGCTGTTAATGAGCTTTGTTTCAAGCATATGTGTTCATATGTCAACACTTTTGCTTATGTCAGAAGGTTAAAAATGGAAACATTTTTTTCCTTTAAGAAAACAGACACCCAAATAAGGAGATGACTGAGTGCTTAAGATTCCCCTAGTGAATCGCTTCCAGCTTGTTCCTTAGAAAGGCTGCACATGAAAGGTCGGGGGGGGTGGGGGGGGCACCAGGGATTTGGGCTGCATCCAAAATATTGAGTAAGGGTCTTTGAGACTTTAAAGCTAACTACAACCATTCAAGGGTTCACTGTGCTGCACGCCTAGAGCAGTGCTCTACTACTTTCACAACCTATTTTTAAGACTGTTTACTACAAGTTTGTTCTTGCAAAGCTTTTCTTCTCTTGTGTGAGAGAGACACAACCCCATCCTCCAGCAAAAATGGAAGCCATCAAGAAAAAGATGCAGATGCTGAAGCTAGATAAGGAGAATGCAATTGATAGAGCTGAACAGGCTGAAGCAGACAAGAAAGCAGCTGAGGACAAGTGCAAACAGGTGAGTAGGAATAAAAACAGTTGTATATCTACATTATGGATAAAATTGTAATAACATATTAAAAATGTAAGTAGCATATCTTTGTGATGGTGAGGAAACAGAATAATATTGTTAGGTCTCCTCTATTTTTCTACATACCCTCCTTTGAAGTATTTTGCATTTTGGTAATATATTTCATGCATGCAGATGGGACAATCTGTTAACTTTTCCTATTTGCTCATCCATTTTGATTTGGGACTCAGTGAGGTCAGCACCATTTCTAGACTACTCAGTGTACTTCAGAGAGTTCCTTTTTTGAATCCTACATGATTCCTAGTTTAATTTCCTTGAGCTTGCACCTTCCTTGAAGAGACCAGAGCTTTATATCTTAAACAAGGATGAAACACAGTGGTAGAGCTGTTAGATTTTTCCTAGGCAATGCCTGATCATGAATTAAACCTAAGCTTGAGGCAAAATTAATGCAGATCACCTACCTATTCCTCAGTGTGAGAAATGTCCCTCATTTGAGAACCAATTGACCGAGACCACCTACTCCAGATAGTATGGTAGGATTTCTGTTATTGGGAATAATCAGAAATATTGAATCCTGAAATTGAGGTAAGTTATTTGTGTGAACTGATCTTATGGAGAACTCCGGGAATGCATTGCTAATGCTGTATTTGGGATTTTTACATTGGCAGAGTAAACAGATCAAACCACAACTGTCTAATGCAGTAGGATTTAGATCTAACTCAAACATTTTGAGTCACTTGGGTGTCCTTTGTTACAAATCACTCCTCTCTAGTGATTAAATATCTCAAAACAAAAAGAGATCATCATAGCACAAAAGTGTTCTAAGTAAAATGTGTTTTATAGTAAAGACTAAGAGGTTTAGACACATTAAAATATTTTCCACAAACATGCAGTCATTGCTAAATGTGATTGGAAGAGGATTACAATATGTTTATTTGTATCCCAATGCACCAATGACTAGTGTTGGAGTGCAGGCACCATACCAATACTAACAGGGATTTTATATTGACCTTCAGATTCAGGTCAAATACAGCACTTCCTGCAGAGCTTCTGAACATAAGAATGGCCATATTGGGTCAGACCAAAGGTCCATCCAGCCCAGTATCCTGTCTACCGACAGTGGCCAATGCCAGGTGCCCCAGAGGGAGTTAAGCTAACAGGTAATGATCAAGTGATCTCTCTCCTGCCATCCATCTCCACCCTCTGACAAACAGAGGCTAGAGACACCAATCCTTACCCATCCTGGCTAATAGCCATTAATGGACTTAACCTCCATGAATTTATCTACTTCTCTTTTAAACCCTGTTATAGTCCTAGCCTTCACAACCTCCTCAGGTAAGGAGTTCCAGAGGTTGACTGTGCGCTGTGTGAAGAAGAACTTCCTTTTATTTGTTTTAAACCTGCTGCCCATTAATTTCATTTGGTGGCCCCTAGTTCTTATATTATGGGAACAAGTAAATAACTTTTCCTTATTCACTTTCTCCACACCACTCATGATTTTATATACCTCTATCATGTCCCCCCTTAGTCTCCTCTTTTCCAAGCTGAAAAGTCCTAGCCTCTTTAATCTCTCCTCATATGGGACCCGTTCCAAACCCCTAATCATTTTAGTTGCCCTTCTCTGAACTTTTTCTAATGCCAGTATATCTTTTTTGAAATGAGGAGAACACCTCTGTATGCAGTATTCAAGATGTGGGCGTACCATGGATTTATATAAGGGCAATAAGATAGTCTCCGTCTTATTTAATCTTTTTTAATGATTCCTAACATCCTGTTTGCTTTTGACTGCCGCTGCACACTGCATGGACGTCTTCAGAGAACTATCCACGATGACTCCAAGATCTTTCCTGATTAGTTGTAGCTAAATTAGCCCCCATCATATTGTATGTATAGTTGGGGTTATTTTTTCCAATGTGCATTACTTTACATTTATCCACATTAAATTTCATTTGCCATTTTGTTGCCCAATCACTTAGTTTTGTGAGATCTTTTTGAAGTTCTTCACAGTCTGCTTTGGTCTTAACTATCTTGAGTAGTTTAGTATCATCTGCAAACTTTGCCACCTCACTTTTGACCCCTTCAAAGAACTCTAATAGATTAGTAAGACATGATTTCCCTTTACAGAAACCATGTTGACTTTTGCCCAACAATTTATATTCTTCTATGTGTCTGACAATTTTATTCTTTACTATTGTTTCAACTAATTTGCCCGGTACTGACATTAGACTTACCGGGTCTGTAATTGCCGGGATCACCTTTAGAGCCCTTTTTAAATATTGGCGTTACATTAGCTATCTTCCACTCATTGAGTACAGAAGCTGATTTAAAGGACAGGTTACAAACCATAGTTAATAGTTCCGCAATTTCACATTTGAGTTCTTTCAGAACTCTTGGGTGAACGCCATCTGGTCCCGGTGACTTGCTACTGTTAAGTTAATTAATTCCAAAACCTCCTCTAGTGACACTTCTATCTGTGACAATTCCTCAGATTTGTCACCTACAAAGGACGGTTCAGGTTTGGGAATCTCCCTAACATCCTCAGCCGTGAAGACTGAAGCAAAGAAGTCATTTAGTTTCTCCGTAATGACTTTATCGTCTTTTAAGTGCTCCTTTTGTATCTTGATCATCCAGGGGCCCCACTGGTTGTTTAGCAGGCTTCCTGCTTCTGATGTACTTAAAAAATATTTTGTTATTACCTTTTGAGTTTTTGGCTAGCTGTTCTTCAAACTCCTTTTTGGCTTTTCTTATTATATTTTTACACTTAATTTGGCAGTGTTTATGCTCCTTTCTATTTACCTCACTAGGATTTGACTTCCACTTTTTAAAAGATGCTTTTTTATGTTATTCCTTTTTATATTCCAGACTATAAGTTCTACATGAGACAAGTTCAGAGGGTCAGTACTACTTAAGGCCCATCAGTTTCACCCCGAAGACCAGGCATAAAAGAATGTAATTCTGAATAAACACAGAATGTTGAACAATAATTGTAGCTGAAATGCTTCACAAAGTCAGTGTTTTTGCACAAGTTTTGATGGAGGAGAGGGAAGGCACCCTTTATCTGAAAAAGACAAGGGAGGCTGCGCAATCCCAGTTGTCTATACAAGGTTGCTTAAAGGAGGGATTTGGTAAAAAAAACAGATATAGTGGATACTGAAGCTTTCACATTTCCGAAGATTTTCTTGGCTCAATAGTTTACAAAATAGCAGCGCTAAATGAAAAAGTAAAAGGATTGATTTGAAAAGGAAAAAGCTGCATCCAAGTGGAAAAAATTTATTGAATTTTAATTGAAGTTATATTTAAGTTTACATTATTTGCTTTAAAAATAATTTTTACCATCTCAGTCCATGTCCCATCAACCTAAAACCAATACTGTATGTAGAGACCCGGTGGGAACAGAATTTAAAAATATAAAGAATCCACTATGATCTCTGCTTTTAAAGAGGTGAAAAAAATTCCAATTATTCCTTATTTATAGTATTAGTGATATAACAGGAGTACTCAAAACGTTCTAAACACTGTATAGCAACCCTTATGCATGCACATTATGATCAAGTAATTAGACTGTATCATGTACTATTTTTTTTCCACACAACCCTACTTCATTCAGTGCACAAGATGTATGGTGCTTAGGGAATGGGTAGTTATTCACTATTTTCTTTTATCTTCATCATTAAGTGTACCCAATTCCTGCAGTGAATACAAAATTATTAACATCCTCACAAGCTTTTCTATGGTGCTCTCCCTATAGTAGCCAGACTACGCATGCTCCATCCCAACACAATGCACAGGTCTGGTCACGCATAAGAATGCTGAGGGGATGAAACACCCTCAGTTTCTCTGTGGGGATGATGCACATGCAGTCTGATCAGCAGTAGGAGCTGTGAGAGGCTTGAGCATGCTCAGTGATGATGCTTTGGAGCTTTTTAGCTGCTAAAATCAGACTCTGAGAATGTGCGTACTGTGATTTTTTTCAAAGACTTATAACGTCGTCAAATTTGGCTAGATTTTCAGTGTGACCGCAAAAGGTACATCCCTGACATAAAGGCCACTTACCCTACCAAATTTCAAGTTCTTGTTCCAAAGCATGGGGCGCTAAAGCTGCTCAAATAAAAGGTTTATCAGCATTTTTAACAGGGGCAAAATGATGTATATTTCCATATTCTCATTCTCTGAAGCAGCTGAACTGTTTTGACTGAAATGTTCCCAAAAAATTCAACCTGCAGGAGACACATGGCATGCAAAATTTCATCCCAAACAGTTAAAATTTGGCAAAGTGATAAGCAACAAAACCAGTTTTATAATGGAAAGTTGTTTGTAGCTGTAAATGAAAAAGAAGCTAACAAATATAAAAGAAAAAGCCTGCCCAATAGTGGCACAATGTGGAAAATCTGAGAACAGGACTCAGATCTAAGCCCCCCACTCTGATGTCAGCAGAGTCTGAGAGCATGGCTTGAGATAGCAAAAATTCTCTTCTCAATTACACCAGTATTAATCCAGAATAACTACCTCTACTTCTGTAGTTACTCTTGAATTACACTGGCCTAGTCTAAGAGAGCAAAATGTATTCCCAGCATGCACAGCACAAAGATGAAATTACCATTGTGTCACTCTAAAGTGACTTATCAAGTGTACTCAAGGAATAATAATGACAAACTTCTGATGGAACACTGTCCAGTGTCCCCCTCTGCTAGAAAAAAGATACCATATTATGGGCCTTTGTGCATAGGAGATCTGAAGGGGAGGAAACAAACAGCTGAATGTAAGAAACCTCCAAAGGAAAAAAATCTTTATACTAGGGCTGTTGATTAATCGCAGATAACTTATTAATTTATAAACTCACGCGTTTAACTCAAAAAAATTAATCATAATTAAAAAAATTAATCATGATCAATTGCAGTTTTAATTGCACTGTTAAATAATAGAATACCAATTGAAATGTATTAAATTTTTTTGGATGTTTCTCTACATTTTCAAATATATTGATTTCAATTACAATACAGAATACAAAGTGTACAGTACTCATTTTATATTATTTTTATTACAAATATCTGCACTGTAAAATAATAAACAAAATAAATAGTATTTTTCAATTCACCTCATACAAGTACCATAGTGCAATCTCTTTATCACAAAAGCGCAACTTACAAATGTAGATTTTTTTGGTTACATAACTGTACTCAAAAACAAAACAGTGTAAAACTTTAGAACCTACAAATCCACTTAGTCCTACTTCTTGTTCAGCCAATCGCTAAGATAAACAAGTTTGTTTACATTTACAGGAGATAATGCTGCCTGCTTCTTATTTACGTCACCTGAAAATGAGAACAGAAGTTCACATGGCAATTTTGCAGTTGGCATTGCAAGGTATTTACATGCTAGATCTGCTAAACATTCATATGCCCCTTCATGTTTCAGCCACCATTCCAGAGGACATGCTTCCATGCTGATGATGCTCGTTACAAAAATAATGTGTTCATTAAATTTGTGACTGAACTCCTTGGGGGAGATTTGTATGTCTCCTGCTCTGTGTTTTACCCACATTCTGCCATATATTTAATGTTATAGCAGTCTCGGATGATGACCCAGCATGTTGTTCGTTTTAAGAACGCTTTCACTGCAGATTTGACAAAACACAAAGAAAGTACCTATGTGAGATTTGTAAAGATAGCTACAGCACTCGACCCAAGATTTAAGAATCTGAAGTGGCTTCCAAACTCTGATCAGGATGGGGTGTGGAACATGCTTTCAGAAGTCTTAAAAGAGCAACACTCCGATGCGGAAACTACAGAACCTGAACCACCAAAAAAGAAAATCAATCTTTGCTGGTGGCATCTGACTCAGATGATGAAAATGAATATGCGTTGGTCTGCACTGCTTTGGATTGTTATCAAGCAGAACCCATCATCAGCATAGACGCATGTCCTCTGGAATGGTGGTTGAACAGACATATGAATTTTTAGCACATCTGGCACGTAAATATCTTGCAACGCCAGCTACAACAGTGCCATGAGAACACCTGTTCTCACTTTTAGGTGACATTGTAAACAAGAAGTGGGCAGCATTATCTCCTCCAAATGAAACAAACTTGATTGGCTGAACAAGAAATAGGACTGAGTGGACTTGTAGGCTCTAAAGTTTTACATTGTTTTATTTTTGAATGCAGTTATTTTTGTACATAATTCTACATTTGTAAGTTCAACTTTCATGATAAAGAGATTGCACTACAGTACTTGTATTAAGTGAATTGAAAAATACTATTTCTTTTATTTTTACAGCGCAAATATTTATAATAAAAATAAATATAAAGTGAGCATTGTTCACTTTGTATTCTGTGTTGTAACTGAAATCAATATATTTGAAAATGTGGAAAAGATCCACAAATATTTATATAAATAGTATTCTATTATTAACAGCGCAATTAATCGTGATTAATATGTTTAATCGTGCGATTAATCGCGATTTTTTATTCGCTTGACCACCCTACTTTATACACAGTATTAAACTTTTGGTTATGATTTTTGGGGATACTTACATGCCCCCCAATCACTATAGTATCTGAGTGCCTAGTTAAATTGTCTTCAATGTATGGGGAACTGAGGATCAGAGAAATTCAATGACTTAGAGGGGTGGTAACTATGGTGTTCATGGAAGGAATTTTTATTTGCTTTGCTTTGTCACTTTTATTAGGGTGTTAATTCAAATTGTTGGATTTGGAATTTTTTAAATTGTAGTTTTTAATATTTTCCAAGGGCATTTAGATTATAACAGAGTATAAGGGCACTAAGGGAGTATTATGATCACCTAGTCTGACCTCATAAAAGACTCAGACTATAGTATTTCATGCTGTCATCCTGCATCTAACCCAATAAATTGAAGTCAACTAGTGTATCATTTTAAAAATTATCCAGTTTTGACTTAAAGATTACCTGTGATGGAGAGTTCACCGCACCCCTCATCTGTTTCAACGGTTAATTACTTTCACTACTAAAAATCTGTATCTCATTTCTAGCTTGAACTTTGCTGACTTCAACTTACAGCCGCTGGATCTTGCTATACTTTTTTCTGCTATATTAAAGAGCCCTCTAGTAGCAAATATCTCCTCCCTACCTAGGTACTTATAGACCATGATTAAATCATTGGTTAACCTTTTCTTTGATAAACTAAATATCTTGCACTTCTTTAGGGATCAACTTAGTATAAACCAGGGGTAGGCAACCTGTGGCACACGTGCCAAAGGCGGCACACGAGCTGATTTTCAGTGGCATTCACACTGCCCGGGTCCTGGCCACCGGTCTGGAGGGCTCTGCATTTTACTTTAATTTTAAATGAAGCTTCTTAAACATTTTAAAAACCTTATTTACTTTACATACAACAATAGTTTAGTTATATATTACAGATTTATAAAAAGAGACCTTCTAAAAACATTCAAATGTATTACTGGCACGCGAAACCTTAAATTAGAGTGAATAAATGAAGACTCGGCAGACCACTTCTGAAAGGTTGCCGACCCCCGGTATAAACCACAAACATTTGTGAACTGTCCAGACTAGTCTTTATAAAGGCATTAACTATGATTAGTCAATTGGCAATAAAAAAGGTAAAAAATGCTAGCAAAGACAGCCCTTAGTCTCTCATTGTAAGGTTCATTTTCCAGACCACAAATCATTGTTGTTGCTCTTCTCTGAATACTCTCAAATTTTGCAACTTTCTGTTTAAAAAGTGTGGAGATAGTATTCCAGTTGTAGTCAGACCAATGCCATATACAGAGGTAATATAACCTTACTCCTGCTCAATATTCCCATTAATATAGCCTAGTATCACATTAGCCCTTTTTTCCACAGCATCAGGCTACTTTGAGCACAAGTACAGAAATGTATAACAATGTACATACACAACATGCTAATCAAAATCATAAAGATATCCTCCAGGGTACAATTAACAAAGTAAAAGGACTGCACTAAAAATTAACATACACATAAAGGTGATTTAAATTAACTGTTTTAATAGACTGAACTTATTCAAGGGATGAGTTAAACCATCATTCTCCCCAATGAATTAACTATTTCCAGGATAGAACAGAACAAAGGTGGTATTACGAGTTCAATGACAGATCAGACAGTCTGCAGGCACACCAGTTATGTTATCAGCAAGAAGTCTCATGATAATAGAAATTCTCCAGGGAGCAATTTGTCATCTGGCAGTCTCCCAGCAGGATATAAATAGCACCTTTTTAGAATACAGTATGGATTTATACGGTATGGTCGAGTGATAATGAGATAAAATGGAACATACCTTGGATGACCCATATGTCCCTCCTTCCATTGGAGAACCATATATGGTTTAAAGCTCTGAATCTTTAGGGAAATAATGTTATGACCATCAAATCTAACAAAATAACTATCTCAGTGAGTGGATGGTACCTCTGTATTTCAGATAACACATTTGCTGTGATCATATTCAACATATTTCAAGCAATGCCTCAACTTACCAAGTGAAGTGTAGCAGTGCTTGCTAAGGAAGATATGGACTCTAAACTCTACTCTACTAATACCTGTACTTCTGTGATTCATTCTCTATCCTCATGCATATGTTAAGGAGACAATAGATCCAGTGTTGTATTTACATATGGACCAAGTGGGCTATAGCCTATAAACAAAGGGCAACACAGTCCAAAGAGTAAAAGACATACACAGAATTTATTGTTCATAATGTTTCAAATGTATGTTTCATTAAGAGTCTCCCTGAACTCAGGGATACTGGGTATAATGCATTTTTCCTATATACATGACATTTTCTTTATTATCAGGATTCAATGACAGCACTGTAGGTAGAATGCCAGTGATGGGGACAAGCTTGTCCCTGCCTTCCCTGAGGAGCACACTGTGCTAGCATAATTTTTTATTTCAGACCTGGGCAACATAGACGGTTACTCTATCCATGGATGTATGGGGTCAGATTCTCAACTTGTGTATGCTGTCATAGCTAAATTGAAGTAAGTGGAGTTATGCCTACTTACAACAGCTGAGTTATAGAATCATAGAAATGTAGCACTGGCAAGGACCTGAAGAAGTCATGTAGTTCAGCCCTCTATGCTGAAGCAGGACCAAGTATACCTAGACCATCCCTGACAGGTGTTTGTCTACCTTTTCTTAAAAGCCTCTAATGACAGGGATTCCACAACCTTCCTTGAAAGCCTATTCCAGTGCTTAACTATCCTTATAGTTAAAGTTTTTCCTAATATCTAACCTAAAGCTCCCTTCCTGCAGATTAAGCCCATTACTTCTTGTGACACTTTTAGTGGACATAGAGAACAGCAGATTACCACCCTCTTTATAACAGCCCTTAACATATTTGACTGTTATCAGGTCCCCACTCAGTCTTTTCTCAAGACTAAAAATGCATATTTTAAAATTTTTTCCTGATAGGTGAGGTTTGCTAAATCGGTTTAGAAACATGGATATAGCATGGTTTCAGAATAGGCAGCAGGTTTAAAACAAATAAAAGGAAGTGTTTCTTCACACAACACACAGGCAACCTGTGGAACTCCTTGCCAGAGGATGTTGTGAAGGCCAAGACCATAACAGGGTTCAAAAAGGAACTAGATAAATTAATGGAGGATAGGTCCATCAATGGCTATTAGCCAGGATGGGCAGGAATGGTGTTCCTAGCCTCTGTTTGACAGAAGCTGGGAATGAGCGACAGGGGATGGATCACTTGATGATTACCTGTTCTGTTCATTCCCTCTGGGGCACCTGGCACTGACCACTGTCGGAAGACAGGATACTGGGCTAGCTGGACCTTTGGTTTGACCCAGTAGGGCGATTCTTATGTTCATTATGTGAATGCCAAACAGCCTGCTCAGCTGCCATGTTAGGTTTATTAGCATAGTGTAAAACTGTGTAGGCTACTTGGCATCTAAACAACTGAAGTTACAGAGTGACTTTGAAAAATCCACAATTAGATATCTCTCCATGGCATCACTTTAAAAACATCTTAACATAATGTAAAATGAATAGTAGGAAGAAGTCTTTGGCTATCCTTATCTATAAGCAGAGCAACCAATGTGTCAGAATGTTCACAACTTATTTTTCTTTCTCAAAAGGTAGAGGATGAGCTGGTGGCACTGCAGAAGAAGTTAAAAGGAACTGAAGATGAACTGGATAAATACTCAGAAGCTCTCAAAGATGCTCAGGAAAAACTGGAACAGACTGATAAGAAGGCAACAGATGTATGTACCTGCACAGAATGCAGATGTGTAACTAACTAGAAATGGTATATTTTACAACACACAGGATATTGGTTGTATATTTGATTTAGTGTTAATTTATTGCAGTAGTTTGCCCAAAGGAAAAAGGCAGAGACAATTATGTCATGGTTGAGGTACGTAACTCCCCACCCCCACAAAAAAATGATATTGGTTGTCTAGGATTACATCTGTTGCTGCATTACGAAGCTTCCTGCTGATCCACCAGCACAAGAGTATCCTAAAACCAGCTTACTTATTCCCAAGAGATGCTCCCCTGTGTAGGACCATCAGATATTTTAGAGCCATTTCCTGTATGGTTACCCCTCCCTGTTACTGGCAGAAGGAACATGGTGGGGGGCTTCCAAGTACCCTAGTAATCCCCAACTGACATAGTGGCCCCTTGGGACTGTTGGCAGTTGATACAAGTAAGAACAGCCTGACAGCTGCTGTAACTTGTGCAGAGGATTGGCCTGACACAGAAAGGCCCTAGAACTGGTGGCTTAAAGACACTTTACACTCCTGTTTTCCTCAGCCATAGATGAGGATCCGGCCCTCTGAGTTAATGCTGGGCAGGTGCAAATTCCACTGACACAATCACTAAGAATCAAGCACATTATCAGTTAAATTTACATTCCCATCTACAGTAGCAGTTTGCTTACCTTACCATCCAGATATTGTACAACCCAAACACGCTGCACAAACCCACAATTATATGAGAGATTTCTCTCTTGGACAGCCTATTTCCAGGGGGAGACTAAACCATTGTGTGCCACAGGCTGAGAATAGGCAGGCCAGGAGAGTTTAATCCAAGTTACTGTGCTCAATACAGGGGTGATTGGGTGGGGTTCAGTGGCCTATGGTGTGTAGGAGATCAAACTAGATGATCTGGTGATCTTTACTTTGAATTCTTACACAGAAACTCTGAGGATACATGCAGCCAATTCCTGTAATTGCACTCCCACACAAACCTTCCCTGGGTCCTCAGCCTGACTAAAGTGCTTTACTGATACCTACAGATGAACCTGAATCATTTACTGAGTGCCTGAAGCAGCCCTGGAGAAATGGCCTGATTTATAGCCCTTTCCACTCCTGAGCTATCCCTCTGCTGCTGGGGCACAGCACTGCCTTGCTGCTGAAACTGTTCTTCCTCCAATAGCTCCATTCAAGCCAGACTCTTCCCTTCCAGCCTCACCACCACCATGTGCTGTCCTGGAGAGCATGGGACAGACTTTCTTTTTCTTCATGCAGAGACTGATGAAGTCCTTCCGTTCACTTTCCTTTGTCATTTATTCCAGCTGGATAACTTGCTGCCTTTAAGTAGCTTTTTGGAAGTAGAAAGCTAAAGTTACAAGCAGAATCTGAATGTGCAGTTTAATAAAATCTCTCTCAAAGGAGAGCTCTAAGCAATTTCCCCCTTCTATTAAACTACATGTTACTTTAACATAGGTCAAAAAAAACTGAACATGCTGGAAAAATAACTTAACTCTTGCTGACTTTAATAGAGCAACCCTCTGCTATTAGGGTGACCAGACAGCAAGTGTGAAAAACTAAGACAAAGCCCCTAATAGTGGGATGTTTGTCACCCTATCCACTATTGTAAGCCTCAGAGCATGTAAAGAATGCTCCCCATGTGCTCCCGATTGAGACTGCTGGTTTCACACACGTGTGTGTGATTAGCCTTCCCGGGATCTTCCTGGTCTTTTACCACATGGATCCAGTGAATTACTTTTACTGTAGATTGTGGCAGGCTTTAACTGAAGAAAGGTTGGGTCAAACGGTCTCCAACTTTCAAGTAGCCACATATCCGTTTTCAGGTATGGTTGCCAACCCTCCCGGAATCGGGCTCTATCTCACAGAGGCTACTGAAGCCAAACTGGGAGATTTTAGGTGCTAAAAGTCTGGCGGCGCAGTGGGGTTAAGGCAGGTAAGCACCTCCTGGCCGGAGTCTGCACCTCACACACACACACCCCACCCCAACCCCCTGCACCCAAACTCCCTCCCAGAGCCCACACCCCTCATCTCCTCCCACACCCGAATCCCCTGCCCCAGCCCTGAGCCCCCTCCAGCACCCAAACTCTCTCCCACAGCTTGCACCCCACACCCCCTCCTGCACTCCAACTCTCTGCCCCAGGCTCAGCCCGGAGCCCTCTCCCACACTCCAAACCTTTGGCCCCAGCCCCAACCTTTAGCCCCAGAGCCTGTACCCCAATCCCCTGCCCCAGGCTGGTGAGAGTGAGTGAGGGTGGGGGACAGCAAGCGACGCGGGGGGGGGGGGGAGGATGGAGTGAAAGGGGCAGGGCCTTGGGGAAAGAGTGAGGCCTTGGAGCAGGGGACAGGGCAAAGGTGTTTGGGTTTGTGTGATTAGACAGTTGGCAACCCTATCTTCAGGAGATGCTTGTTACAGGTTGGAATCCTGTTTCATTAACACTGCATTTTAAAATGAAAGCATCTGGTGAAGGAGGTTACCAGTGCTGGATTGCTATAGATGTCTTTTCTAAGATATCAGTAGCTTTTGTATGCAATCTGCACATTCAATAAATAGTACTTAAGAAGAGAACAAATGAAATGCTGACTGACTTGTGATTAGAAAAATCGAATAACCAAACTGCACTAGGAAAATAGGAGGCACTCTAGCACCTGTCATACAAAAATCCACCAGCCAATAGTTATTTGCTTTTTTCCAAACAGTCTGTGTTTTAATATAATATGGTTCCTTTTACTCAGTATATATAGAAGGGATTAATTTGATCAGCTTGTCTTGATGTATGCATTGCGAGATTGCTGCCTACAACATTTCTTCACTGCCTTGTTTAGTCTAGTTGTGAGTTATTCCAGTGATGGGGCTTTAACTACTTCTCAGACTATTCAACAGTCTTCAAACAGATCTAATTGTTAGGAAATATTTCCCGATATTTTATTGCTCACTTTCAAACCATGTCTGCTAGGTAAACCCTCCCTTGTCTCCTGTTTTCACCTTCCGATTCCCTTAATTATTGTTGGGCCCAAGCTATCCATATTTGGCGTGAGGAAAGATTTTAGGTACTAAACACTCAACCCTGTAATATTTAATTTATCTTTCTCTGAAACCACTCTACATTAATGAGATGTCTCCAGTATGGGACAAGTTGACATCCTAAGAAGTTGGAGATTTAAATCCTAGAACTGCTTCTCTCTGATGGCAATATTGATATACCTCCTAGACCATAGGGGGGTGGGGAGGGAGCGCCACCCAGCTCCGCTCCTGGCCCTAGCTGCCAGCGCCGCCCCCAGGTCCCTGGCTGCCAGCCCCAGCCTTGGCCACCTTACCCCGTCCGTGTCCCCCTCCCCTCCCAGAGCCATGGCCTCACTCCCAGCCCATGGAGGGGCACAGACAGGGTAAAGGGGGATGCAAGGTAAGAAGTTTGGGGACTACTGTCCTAGACCAACAAGACATATAAATATTTAATTAATATAGTATTTTCCTTCCAGATTATTAAAGAAGTTAAGTGATTTAGAAAAACCTGTCCATATAGCAGGAAGTGTATGTGCTTTTTGATAAAACACTTTTAGATTACGGTAAAAATTTTATTGTCTCATTTTATAGCAAAACTTTGTGTTAACTTTTTCTCCCAAGACCATTATATTGTCCAGTATTTTTCACCAAACCTTTATGCTGAAAACAAAAACAGAGGATGGATTAAAGAGCAGTAATTCAAACTGTTTCACATTTAAAAAATACATTTGCACTGTTCTTCATAGACAAAGTGGAATTTCAGAATGTCAGTTTTGGATTCAATGGCCAAAAACTGTAAATTTGACTTTCCACATCCCAATTTAATCAAAGCTAAACCACATTAATCTGCCTTGAATTTCACCAGTGAAACTTTATGCCATTAGAGAATCCTTCTGAAAGATTCTGGCAAGTCACAAGAGGTATCTGGGAGATGTGACGGCTCAGAATTAGTGATCTGTCCCTTTGAACATTCTTGCAGGATTGGGTTATCTTAGATATTAATATAACTCAGTACTGCAAGATGCCTACTACATTTTTTCACTGAAATGGGAATTCCATATTTAAAAAAAAATAATAATCAAGAATTGTATAAATGACAGGAGTCCTAACAACAAGAAGAGTTCATCAGACCAGCCCCCCCAGTTTCCACCATGGGCCCCAGATTGTCTCCCTATCTCCTGTTTTCCCCCCTCTCTGCCCAGTCTCAGAGGGCTATATAGAAGTGGTATAAAACAAAGTGGAATTATTTTTTGAAAGTTTCTTGCTGTGCCACATGCAAGCAGATGAGTAACTTTCCCTGGTGGCTCCCAGACCATCCCCTGGCCAATCCCCATTTATAAACTATGTGAGATTTATAGACAGTGGAGCCCCCACTGTACAAAGAAGTTGCTTTAACTAAATTCCATTAGTATGCCATCCAAAGCTAGGGTTAGGATCTTTGACAAGACCAAAACTATAAGCCAAATGTGGAATTTCTGGACTGAGCCATTTGGGAGTTAGAAGAAAAAAGTTCCAACCAGATTTCTACATGTAGAACCTCCCATCTCCACAGTACAATTAGCTGAAAATGTTTTTCTTGTTAAACAGATTTTTAATGGTTAATTCTGTGTGATGAGGAAGAGAAAGTGTGGGTGTATTTTTAATAAAAACATTCTATATTTTGAAATTCCTATAGTTATATAGCTAAAAAACTAGAAAGCATCTTTTCCTAGAGTTCCATGCATATAAATAGTGAAAATGAAGTAATTAGAGGTGATCATTTTTGAATTATTGGTGTCTAGCTAGTTGAGTTTTATTTAACCAGTGCTGTTTGATTGTTTTGCATAGGCAGAAGGTGAAGTGGCAGCTTTGAATCGGCGTATCCAGCTGGTGGAAGAGGAGCTGGATCGTGCCCAAGAACGTCTGGCGACTGCCCTGCAGAAACTGGAGGAGGCAGAGAAGGCAGCAGATGAAAGTGAGAGGTAGGCATCCAAAAGGAACGATGCAGAGAAGTGACTTACATCGGAAGATCCCAGTAGTAGGCTACTTTAACAGTCTTTGAAGGTTTTAAAGACTTGGTGCACTTAAGTTCCGTTTCCCACTCACTCTTTCAGATGCTACTTTTAGTATTGTGAGAAATAAAGGGCCACAATCATAGAAGTGTTACTGCTCTGGTTAATAAGCTGTTCCCATTGTCTAGACATTTCCCATTTCATCCAAAAAATGACAAAAAACTTGCAGTATATCATATACATCCCAGCTGCCCTTTTGGGGAAGCTAAACTTCCCAAGGGCTATATTCTCCCTTGTCCTGTTCCTCTCCAGCTGTCTAACCTATTTCTTTCCCACCATGATCTATTGTAATTTGTGCCCCTTTTTGCTTTAACAAAGCCTGTTATCTCCACTGGGAAAAACTGTTATCTTTATTTACCTCTTGAGCACTATGCACACTCTTATGATACTATAATAAAAATTAAACATAAAACTGCATGAAGTTACAACTAAGGTTGCTGAGTGCAATTCAGGAGAATACATACCATTGAACGCATCACTAACCCTCATGGAAATCTCAAGCTAAGGCTGCAAAGACATCTGATGCAGCTCTTAACACTCAGTTCATACAGTCAGATAATTAAAATAGAAGAATTCTCAGTTGTTAGCCCCAAACACTATTTACTTTTGCCTCTCAATTTATTTTATAGCTGGATTCAACTTCCATTGAAGTCAATGACTGACTTCAGTGGGAGTTGAACTGAGCCCTTAGCTGTTTTAATACTGCTTGTTACTGCTCCACCTATAATATATACTTATTCAATGTCTAAATTGCATAAATCTTTCTATTAGAACTCTGTTTTCAATTGCCTATAACTTGAACAATTGCTTAGGATTTGGACTGAAAGCTTCCAGGTTGGTCCTTGCCTCAGATTGAAAGTCTGAGCAAAAATGACTCAAGTGTTTCCAAGAATGAGGACAGTGAGAACTAATCATATTAAATAACATTTCTGATGGTTTTAACACTCATGTCTCTCTAAAGTAAAAACTTTAAAGTTGGCAGCAGAGTAGTCCTGAGATTGGAGAGGTGTTTTGTCGTCTCCATGAAATATATTGAAATTTGGCAGTTACAAATACAGAAAAATCATAATTTGCACATAGACAGTATAACTTGTTATATGCTTGCTCTTAATTTTCTGAACATTCCAGCTGCACAGGCTCCCAGACCTTGATGAACTTTCTGTATCACATGCATACAATATGCACAGCATTTGAGCCGTCTCCTGTTTGGAGCTCTGCTTTCCCCCCTTAAAATACTTGTTGATCTAAGGAGAAGGGCATTGGACAGGGAGCCAAGAGACCACACATTCTAGTCTCACCTCTTCCATTGATCAATAATGATTCCATGTACTTACAGTCTTATTATTGAGCAACTCCTCATACACCTACCTTTTGAAGTAGATACATATCGACCACCCTATTTTGCAGAAGAGGTAAGTGAAGATCTGTGATGTTGCACCAGGTCACTGCTGGCAGCTTTGGTAATAGAACCCGATTTTCATGCACTTAGACACAATGCATTTTATAATTAATATGCCAAATCTATGTGTTTGACTACGCTGTTTGTAAAAATACTTGTAACATATTTTTGCCTGTCCACTCAAGTGAAATAGCATCTAATCAGAGTCCTGACTCTGTCCCTTGCTCTAACCACCAACCCATATTTCCCTCCTAGAGAAATAAAATCCAAGATTATACTGCTGTCTAGTAAATACCTGGGCATCCCATTGTCAAAGAATGTTATGTATCCCCTTCTAGTAGCTGTATGTAGGGTGGACATTCCACCATCTGGGCCTATAATCTGTTGTGACTCCACATGTATTCTAAGATGCTAAAGGCCTCCCCCATCAATAGACCATAGAAGAGACTTCCAATGCCTAAGGGCCTTGTTGGTTAATTTATGGCAGAGGGTGCGCTGATCATATATATATCCTTTACCCAAGCATCTCAGGCAGTGGGTATGGGAGTTTGAGACCAGAACACTTACTTCAGAAGAAGGGCTTTTCTTCAACCTGGTGTTTTTTGCTGGATCTGCTATCTGTAAAGGTATTGCAATTTCTAGAACCAAAGCTGTGCTCAGAATTCTATATGCTTATGAGCCTTGGTGGCAGTGGCATTGGAACAATTTTTATGATGGGGGTGCTGAAAGCCATTGAACAAAACTGTAAGCCTTGTATATGATGGAAACCACTTCAAGCTAGGGGGTGCTGCCACACACCCCAGTCCCTGTAGTTCCAGCACCCTGGCTTCAGGGCTCCCTGGCTCTGCAGGCTAGAGTCCAGAAACTATTAGCTGCCGTGAGTTGGGAGGGGAAATGTTGGATCCAACAAATTTTACATTGGCCTTTGATATTATTTTACTCTAACAGTTTACAAACTGCTCCAGATTTGAGCTCTAAGAAACAATTTCTCAGCATTTAAACAAAAACCTGGCCTCAATAGTTTGTCTTGAATGAACTAATATTTGTCCTGGGTAAAGCCACAGAGAAAAGTATTTAGCTATTTTGTTTTTAGCTATTTCCGCTTTACCTAATTATTCTAAGGACTACAAACTTGAGTAAGATTTTAAAAAGAAAAGTTCCCACTAGTATCGCTCAAATATGTTTTAATGATACAAGCAAATAAATGTAATCTACTTAAAGTATATTGGGATCTTGCTAAATGGAAGAAGCACAATAAGCTAATAATCCTGCATCATTCAATAGCTGCAAGCACTGTTAAGTTCAGACAATCTGATAAGTAGAGATTCATTCCAACTAGTATTATCAGCAACTCTGTTAGCCAATAAGAGCATGATAGATTGGTTTGGGTTCAAGTCACAGTAGTTAGATATTAAGAAGTTCACAACAGGGCCTGTTAGGCTAAATGTGCTGACTGGCTTGTAGTAACCCCATCTCTCTGAAACAATCCGCTTTGTTTCCTTCTATAGAGGTATGAAAGTTATTGAAAACAGAGCAATGAAGGATGAAGAAAAAATGGAAATTCAGGAGATGCAGTTGAAAGAGGCTAAGCATATTGCTGAGGAGGCTGACCGTAAATATGAAGAGGTAAAAATGGCGCTGCATGGAAGTAGCAGGTGCTGTTTGCTTTGGTGAGAAAGTGATAAAAGAAAGTATCTGGAAGAACTTCAAACAGTCATATAGTCTGTTTAATACTATTTGTATACTTTCCATAAAGTGGTAGTTCAAGTTTGAAATATATTTTTGGGCACAGCAAGGCCACAAAGATGCAGTTCCTAACAGCCTGAGAATTAACATGAAATGAGCTTGTTACATCTTACACTGCCTAATGCTAGGAACATTGAAAGTCTCTCTGCTTCTGCGGAAGGGATCCTGCATTGAGCTCACTCTCCCTAGCAGCTGATTATAGGGTGTCAAGAGAGCATGGGCCAGATCTCTGTAATGTGTTGTCTATATGTTGCATATCTCCAGACTGGGTATTGCTTCTAGCCTTTATCTGAGAAGAAAGAAACCTGCAGAGATGTGGAGCTTTGTGGAAAACAAATAGAGAAAAAATAATTCTCCTCTCTCTGCAGGTTGCGCGTAAACTGGTCATTTTGGAGGGTGAACTAGAGAGAGCCGAGGAACGTGCTGAGGTGTCAGAACTGTGAGTGGCTGTTCAATGGTTCTGCATGTACATAAATCATTTTGAAATCTCAGACTAGAGGTGGAAAGACCTTATTAGGTCCTATCTGTTCCCTGAATGCAGGGGGGAGGAGAAGGGCCTGCATAGTATGTAGAGCCTTATCTCAGGGTTTTCATAGTAGCATCACTGTAGGATCCAAGTACACCTCTACCTCGATATAACGCTGTCCTCGCGCGCCAAGAAATCTTACCGTGTTATAGGTGAAACTGCGTTATATCGAACTTGCTTTGATCCACCGGAGTGTGCAGCTCCGCCCCCCCCCCGGAGCACTGCTTTACCACGTTATATCCAAATTTGTGTTATATCGGGTCGTGTTATATTGGGGTAGAGGTGTATTGTATCTCATTAATGTAAAGGTTGCCAGTATTTAGAGCTGGTGAGACATGGAATTTCCTGAAGAATGGAAATTTCAAATATTTTTTAAAAGTTTTAGTTCCCTGTCATTCAGGAATCTCTACGAATTGCCTGATGGGAAGCCTATTAGATCTGAGAGCCTGCCATGCTCATGAATGGTGTGGAGAAAGTGAATAAGGAAGTGTAATTTACTCCTTCCCATAACACAAGAACCAGTGGTTACCCAAGAAAATTAATAGGCAGCAGGTTTAAAACATAAGGAAATACTTCTTCACACAATGCAGTCAACCTGTGGACCTCATTGCCAAGGATGTTTTGAAGGCCAAAAGTATAACTGAGTTCAAAAAAGAATTAGATAAGTTCGTGGAGGACAGGACCATTAATGCCTATTAGTCAAGATGGTCAGGGACGCAACCCCTTGCTCTGGGTGTCTTTAAGCCTCTGATAGCCAGAAGATGGGACTGGATGACAGGGAATGGATCACTTGATAAACTGCCCTGTTCCGTTCATTTCCTCTAAAGCATCTGACAACGGCCACTGTTGGAAGACAGGATCATGGGCTAGATCAGGGGAGGGCAAACTACGGTCTGTGGGCCGGATCCAGCCCATCAGGTCTTTCAATCCAGCCCGTGGGATTGCCAGCCCCGTGGCGCAGCAGGACTAAGGCAGACTCCCTGCCTGCCCTGGCCCTGTGCCACTCCTGGAAGCAGCCGGCACCATGTCCCTGTGACCCCTGGGGAAAGGGGGGGCAGAGGGCTCCGTGTGCTGCCCTCGCCTGCAGGCACCGCCCCCCGCAGCTCCTATTGGCCGGGAACGGGGAACCACGGCCAATGGAAGCTTCAGGGTTGGTACCCACAGGTGAGGGCAGCACGCCGAGAGGCCTGCCCTACCCCACCCCCAGGAGCCACTGCTGGACATGCTGGCCACTTCCAGGAGCGGGCCCGGGCCCGGGCCGGGGCCATCAGGGAGCCTGCCTTAGCCCCGCTGCCCACCGCTGCCACCCCAGAGCCCGAACCCTTCCTGCACCCCAACCCCCTTCCCTGAGCCTCCTAACCCTCTGCCTTGAGCCCCCGTCGCACCCCTCCTGAACCCCAACCTCCTGCCCTGAGCCCCCGTCGCACCCCGCACGCCTCCTGCATACCAACCCCCTGCCCTGAACCCCCTCCTGCACCCCACACCCCTCCCCCTGAGTCCCTTCCTGCACACCACACCCCCTCCCACACCCACACTCCCTCCCGCACCCCAACCCCCTGCCCCAGCCCTACATTCATGGCCCTGCGTACAATTTCCCCACCCAGATGTGGCGCTTGAGTCAAAAGTTTGCCCACCCTTGGGCTAGATGGACCATTGATCTGACCCAGTACGGCCATTCTTATGTTCTAATTAAATTCCTGGTACAATTGACAGAAGATACCTGTTCACAGAGGACAGCATGGAGCTCTAAGATTCAAGAAAGGAAATCAAGCGGAACAAATAAGCCTAACAAGCTATATTTTGCTACAAAAATCTATTTGCTACAAAAGTCGGCATAGTATATTTTGGGAAACTGTAAATGCTATGTACACCAACTTAGTGCACTGAGTGTATCTAACAAGTTGGCTCACATTTTACTTGTTTAGCGCATTTGGAAACCAAACAGCATAATATATGGAGAAGAACTGATCTGATCACCTTTGTCTTTGTGTAGAAAATGCAGTGACCTTGAAGAAGAACTAAAAAATGTCACTAACAACCTAAAGTCCCTGGAGGCTCAGTCTGAGAAGGTTGGTTCTTCCTGATTAAGAACACAGAATGTTTAAGGTTCAGCAAGGAGAATGAAGAGTTGGTGATACAAGTTTACAGCAATCACAAAAAAAGAGGAATCTGAAAACTTGTCATGCTTTTTGTATTGATTAACTGAGGAATTATTGGAGGAATTGGTGTGTAAGGTGAATTTGATACCAAAAAGTCTTCTGTAGAAAGCCAGTACATTTGCTTGTAGTAGGGGTCCTAGGACAATCTGACTGGAGATCTAATTGTGTGGAATTAGTCCCTTGTGCTATCAACATATTAGACCCAGGGTATGTTACAAGACACACCAATTTACGTAATACTGTGAGGCTATGTTAACTGATACTGAATGATTTCACAAAGTTGTATGGCTGGGGGAGCAGGGGTCAAGCAATTGAAGAGGGAATGAAGCACGGTATTGTATGGGAAGTGTCATCTTACCTGTGCATTGCCCATTTTTCTAGTGTTTGCAGTTGGGAGAGGGAGGTTGATGTCTTTTGGTGTGTGGGTGTATTTATTAACAGTTAACACCCTTGTAAGGGGGTTTTGGAGTGAACTTTGCATTTCTGGGTTATTCAGTACTTGAGTTTTGGGGAATGAAACATGTTCAGGGAAGGCACACGTAGTACAGGGCATTGTTGTGCTACTACAGTCTTAACTCCAAATTACCCACACTTTTTACTTTTGAATCTGTTTGCTGGCATCACTTACAAAGTTTTTCTAGCACAGAAGACTAACAGGCTAGGAATATATCTCACTCATTACTGAACCTTTTAGAAGTTGTATTATATAGCTGGATAGCTTTATATGGAACTGTACTGAAATTCACAGGATCTCTGCCCTGAGGAGCTCACAAGAGTAGTTCAGACAGAACTTGTCAAATGATGAGCCATGGTGGATGAAGTGTAGAGGAAAAGCAAAGGCAATACAGCTGGTAGGGTGTTTTACAAGAACAACAAAATTGGGGGATGGTAACCAACTTTACATATGCTTCTCTTGTGTCTTCTGACAATTTAATTCAAGTATCTGGGTACCAGAATGGGCACAGATACTGAGTAGAGACTAAAGATAGAATTTTAGTCCAAAGAACTGACTTTTGAGGAGGGGCTTGAAAATAAGTGAAGTCACTTGTTGAAGAATAGCCTTTTCCAGGGAGATGGGATGGTTTGAATTACTTCAAGGACATGAGTTTCTTGAGAGAGAGGTTGTGTGTGTGTGTGTGTGTGTGTGTGTGTGTGTACACACACACGGCTCCACTTTTTATTATATGTAAGTGGAGCCATAGTCCAAGGCAAAGAATATAGCCCCTAAGCAAAAGACAAGGCATTCAGAATTTTATTCAGACAGTGGGCAAACAAGAAACCTCAAGAAATACAGTGACATGGTTGCATCCGGGAAATGGGATGATAGTTAAGGAAAAGCATTTTAGAATGACAGGAGGCTACTACCTGTTATTAGTCAATGGCCCTTAACAGTAGCCTAACAAAAAAGTTAAACTGTCTGATGTTTAGTTTTCCTACTAGTTTCTTAATAGATTGTTCGCCCTGTTTTCACAGTACTCTGAAAAAGAGGATAAATATGAAGAAGAAATCAAGCTTCTCTCTGACAAACTCAAGGAGGTGAGACGATCCATCCCAATGAATTTGCATTTCAGCAGAGATTGTTTCTCGTCCAGTATCTAAGATTCTGCATAATCTTTTTCCAGGCTGAAACACGTGCTGAGTTTGCAGAAAGAACGGTTGCTAAACTGGAAAAGACTATTGATGATCTGGAAGGTATGAAATTACTTTTGAAATTTTTACAAATCCCATCAATTTCAAACTGAGAAACAATAAATTCTAGCACTATGTAGTCTCTGTAGATTATGGGGGAAATCTTTATACTACTATAATTACCTGTAGCGAGACCATTAAACACAGTTATATTATAATATTTACTTTTTTCTCTCAGCATTTTCCCCTAAAAATTCATCCATTTGGTAGTACTATAGAATCATCTGAATCTGTGGATGGCCTATTCTCTTGATTAAGAAATGAACACTTAAAATATGTCTGAATTCTTAATAGGACAGAATACTCTACTGAACATAACACGCTATTACAGATTCTATACTTATTAAACACCATTTAATCCCTTGGTATGGGGTGAACGTGTCCCCTGCCTCCATGTAGCTGAATTTATGTTCATTTTGTCCTGATTAAGCCAGTCAGTTGGACTATCAGACTAAATCAGTTTTCTCGGAGGAGTTCCAAAAAAGTTGTCCCTTATAAACTGAAAGCTATGCATATGAGATTCATACATGTAGACATATTGTTCATTAATGTGCTTTGTTCCTGTAAATTGCTTGAAGAAGAATATAAGAGCATAAGAACAGCCATACAGTGTCAGACCAAAGGTCCATCTTGCCCACTATCCTGTTTTCTGACAGAGGCCAATGCTAGGTACCCCAGAGGCTAGAGACACCATCCCTGCCCATCCTGACTAATAGTCATTGATGGACCTACATTCTTCAAAACTTAGCTCTCAGTAGAAAAATAGTGATAGTTAATCTGGAGGTGTGAGGGCCACACACTAGTCTACAGACAGATGGTTGGGTCCAAAAGCAAACTAGATCCCAAATTTCAGGATGATTGAGCTTGTGTTCCAATAAAAAGGACAGGGTATCAATCCCAGAAGCTGTGCTAGCATCTCTTCTGAATGGAATAGCTACCACTCCTTCCCAGAGATCACATGCAACAAGTAATAGCAAAGGAATGTAAGCAGCAGAAACCATGACTATAGGTGAAAATTAGTGTGGTCAAGTGATTTAAAAAAAATCACGATTAATCGCGCTGTTAAACAATAATAGAATACTATTTATATGCTCACTTTATATTTATTTTTATTATAAAAAATTCACACTGTAAAAAATAAAAAATACTATTTTTTAATTCACTTAATACAAGTACTGTAGTGCAATCTCTTTATAATGAAAGTTGAACTTACAAATGTAGAATTATGTACAAAAATAACTGCATTCAAAAATAAAACAATGTAAAACTTTAGAGCGTACAAGTCCACTCAATCCTACTTCTTGTTCAGCCAATCGCTCAGACCAGGGGTCGGCAACGTTTGGCATGCGGCTCGCCAGGGTAAGCACCCTGGCGGGCCGGGCCAGTTTATTTACCTGTTGACGCGGCAGGTTCGGCCGATTGTGGCCCCCACTGGCCGCGGTTCGCCGTCCTGGGCCAATGGGGGCGGCGAGAAGCGGCGTGGGCGAGGGATGTGCTGGCCACGGCTTCCCCTGGCTCAGACAAACAAGTTTGTTTACATTTGCAGGAGATAATGCTGCCCACTTCTTGTTTACAATGTCACCTGAAAGTGAGAACAGGCGTTCTCATGGCACTGTTGTAGCCGGAGTCGCAAGATATTTACGTGCCAGATGCGCTAAAGATTCATAGGTCCCTTCATCTTCCACCACCATTCCAGAGGACATGCGTCCATGCTGATGATGGGTTCTGCTTGATAACAATCCAAAGCAGTGCAGACCAACACATGTTCATTTTCATCATCTGAGTCAGATGCCACCAGCAGAAAGTTGATTTTCTTTTCTGGTGGTTTGGGTTCTGTAGTTTCTGCATCAGAGTGTTGCTCTTTTAAGACTTCTGAAAGCATGCTCAACACCCCATCCTGATCAGATTTTGGAAGGCACTTCAGATTCTTAAATCTTAAGTCGAGTGTTGTAGCTATCTTTAGAAATCTCACACTGGTACCTTCGTTGTGTTTTGTCAAATCTGCAGTGAAAGTATCAGGGGATAGCCGTGTTAGTCTGTATCTATAAGATGCATCTGAAGAAGTGAGGTTTTTACCCACGAAAGCTTATGCCCAAATAAATCTGTTAGTCTTTAAGGTGCCACCAGACTCCTTGTTGTTTCTGCAGTGAAAGTGTTCTTAAAATGAACAACATGCTGGGTCATCATCCGAGACTGCTATAACATGAAATATATGGCAGAATGCGGGTAAAACACAGAGCAGGAGACATACTGAACTCCTTTGGGGAGAATTGTAACAAATTTAATTAATGCATTTTTTTTTTTTAACAAGTCTCATCAGCATGGAAGCAAGTCCTCTGAATTTTGGCCAAAGCATGAAGGGGCATACGAATGTTTAGCAGATCTGGCATGTAAATACCTTTCAATCCCAGCTACAGAAGTGCCATGTGAATGTCTGTTCTCACTTTCAGGTGCCATTATAAATAAGAAGCGGGCAGCATTATCTCCCGTAAATGTAAACAATCTTGTTTGTCTTAGCGATTGGCTGAACAAGAAGTAGGACTGAGTGGACTTGTAGGTTCTAAAGTTTTACGTTGTTTTGAGTGCAGTTACATAACAAACAAACAAAAAACCTACTCTTGATGACGCTGCTTCTTGGCAGTATTTCGGCGGCGACGCCTCTTGATGTTGCCGTTTCTCGGTGGCATTTCGGCGGATGCTTCTCCATCGGCCAGTACGCGGGCGCACATAGATGCCCTGGTGGGCACCATGGCACCCATGAGCACCGCATTGGGGACCACTGCTGTATACCAACTGCACCTAATCAAGGGGCCATTTTATTTTATTTATAGGAATAGAATTTATTTTAAGGTTTGTTATCTGACTCAGTTGTGACCAGTAGGAAGATCTGGCTTCTAAATCTTTTCTAAAACTCTACTGAAATTTTTTTTATAAGAAATTGAAACTCCTGACATTTTGGCAGTTAGTACATGTGTATAGCTTTTGCCTTATATTTTAATGTTCTCTAATCTTGTTTACATGTTTTCTTCTCATCTTTATTTTCCACCGTTTATCCTCACTTGCTGCATTCCAATTGTTCTCCATATTCTCTACCATGCATCTCTTGCTGTGGACTGTTTTACTACATTTCTTGTTGAACATCTTGCCTTGGGCCCTTGGATCTGTAGACGAGCTGTATGCTCAGAAGCTGAAGTACAAAGCTATCAGTGAGGAGCTTGACCATGCACTCAATGATATGACCTCTTTGTAAATGCATTTCCTCTTTTGGCTTTGCCTTGGTGCACTAAGATTCTGCCTTTAATACTAGTCTCTGAGTAATTCCTAGTACTAGTCCGTCAGTCTTTTTCTGTAAAAACTGAATTAAATAAAAACAAGCTACCTTGATACCTGTACATTCTCTGCTTTTTTTCCTTTTCCATGATTAATGACATAACTAATGTCCTTCTTTTAATTTGTTCTTTTATAACATGTCTGGTCAGATTTTAGCAGAGCCCTGTAATTCTCACTAGGATACTTTTAGGAGAATTAGTTTAATTGTACTCAGATTGCTTCTTTAAAAACCAAAACCTATCCAGTTGTTAAGTTAAAATGTAAGTGACGGGTCACATAACAAAACTGGAAGAAAGTTCAAATAAAGTGGCATGTAGGACAAAATAAAAAATGAATATAAATCCCACCTGCAGCACTCATATTACTTCAGTGGTTATTTATTTCCTGGACAGCCGTGACTATAATGAACGCGCAAACAGGAATTGTGCAAAGACCCAACTTGAGCCAGCAAAAACAGATCCAGAGATACACTTGCTATGCTGTTGATGCCCCTTTGTGTGCTGCATCAAAATAAAACCACTCACAACTGGGATGTAAACTGATGAATGCTGTCATAACTAGTATCTTAAATCAATCAACTACTCCTTGAACAGAAGGATTTTAGGTAGTTTATTCCTGTCCAAGCAGATTTGAATTTGATTACAACTTTGAGAGACATTAAATCAAAAGCTTAATTACAATCTGAATATGACACCCATTCATTTAATAGTGTCCAATCATTTATAGATATTTCTATTGATACTTGCATGTTGATTAAGGACAATGTTATGTGGATTGTAAATTGTCTGGAGGATCCCTAAATAACTATTATAAATGACAAAGTGTCCTGTGAAAAACTACAGGGACCTGCTAGGTCTGATCTTATTCAAGAGGAAGTAACATCATTGCATTCAGAGGAGTTGCAGACACCAGTGAAAAGGGAGAAGTAATCCAAAGGAACTTAAAGAAATACCTGTTAACAGCAAGCTAATGCCTCTGATCAGAAAAATCCAAATACTTTTCAGTTTTCAGCTGTATGCATATGACGCCATGGGAGAGGTAATAATCCTTCTGCATACAACACTTTAGTAACCACACCTAGAATATTTTGTTTAGTTCTGCGCACTTCATTAAATTGACAAATGGGAGGGACCTCAGCAAGGAAGCTCAGAAAAGATAACTAGAATGGCCAGGAGGCTGAAAAGTAACCTATAAAGAAGTTGAACTATGCATATTTAGGGCTCTTAATCTAAATGACAACAATGACCATAGTAGAAGATGGAGATAAGTCTACAGAGTGTATGAGTGTGAAAACAGGGGATGAAGTGTGAGGGTGAAAATGGGATGAAGAACTATTTAGCATACTAAAAAGGGATGAAATTGAGAAATTGAAATTGAGAAGGGTTTTATCTTGAGTAAGGAACTGTGCCAAATTAAATCTAGTAACTCTAAAATTTCAGTGTATTAGAACACCCTTGTTAAGACTTTAAATGTGCATATCTTGGATTTCTGTTTCAAGAAAAGAAACAAACATTCAACATATATGTATGACCTTGAATCTGACTCTGCTGGTTTGGCCAAATGCATACTTCCTATTTTAGATTTGAAGCCAAAAATAAACAAACAGTGCTTTTCTGTAAGACAACTGGCATATTTGAACTATTATTTTGTGCTATAGTTTAAAAAAAAATTATAAATTCTACTCTGTTTTCCTGCATGAAGTCTTTATGCCCGATGTCAACAAATAGGGGAAGAAAGAATTATTCAAATAATACATTAGGAAACTATCATCATGAATACAAAAAAATTTAATGCAATATTGTGGTTGAGTTTTGAAAGGCACAATAGTCAGGAAAGCCTTAGAATTCCTGATGCAAATATAACTCACCCCCCCTCACACTTTGTAGCTGCTTAAATTTCACACATTGAAATGAGCAACCTGGCCCTAACTTGAGGTGCAGACCATTCCTGGTCATCCAGTCCCAGCTTCTGGCAGTCAGTCAACCTGATTGGCAGAAGCTGGGACTGGATGACCAGGGATGGATCATTCAATAATTGCCCTGGTCTGTTCGCTCCCTCTGAAGCATCTGGCAGTGGCCATTGTCAGAGAAAAGATACAGAGCTAAGTGAACTATTGGTCTAACCCAGTATGGCCATTATTATTTCTAACCCACATTTCAAACTAAAAGCAACAGGAGTTGCAGATATATCAAATATATATACTTGGACTGACGCTGAGATGGAAATAGGAGAGACTTGTTGAAAGTTTCTAGGTAACGATAAAAGGGGTAAAAAACGAGGTTGATGTCATGATAGGGGTCTATTACAGATCATCTAACCAGGAACAAGAGATGGATGAGGCTTTTTTTAAAACAACTAACAAAATCATCCAAAGCACAGGACTTGGTGGTTATGGGGGACTTGAACTATCCAGACATCTGTTGGGAAAATAACACGGCAGGGCACAGATTATCCAACAAGTTCCTGGAAGGTACTGGAGACAAATTTTTATTTCAGAAGGTGGAAAAAGCTACTAGGGGAGAGGCTGTTCTAGATTTCATTTTGCTAAATAGGAAGGAACTGGTTAAGAATATGAAAGTGGAAGGCAGCTTGGGTGAAAGTGATCATGAAATGACAGAGTTCATGATTCTAAGAAATGGTCGGAGGGAAATCAGCACAATAAAGATAATGGATTTCAAGAAGGCAGACTTTAGCAAACTCAGGGAGTTGGTAGGTAAGATCCTATAGGAAGCAAGTCTAAGAGAAAAAACATTTCAAGAGAGTTGGCAGTTTTTCCAAGAGACATTGTTAAGGGCACAAGAGCAAACTATTCCAATGCATAGGAAAGATAGGAAGTATAACAAGAGACACACACACACACACCGGCTTAACCAAGAGATCTTCAATAATCTGAAACTCAAAAAAGAAGAGTCCTACAAAAAGTGAAAATTAGGTCAAATTACAAAGGATGAATATAAACAAATAACACAAGTATGTAGAGACAAAATTAGAAAGGCCAAGGCACAAAATGAGATTAAATTAGCTAGAGACAAGAAAACATTCTACAAATACATTAAAAGCAAGAGGAAGACCAAGGACAGGGTAGTCCTGTTATGTGGTATACCTTGAATTTAGTAAGGCTTTTGATACTGTCTTGCATGACTTTCTCATAAACAAACTAGGGAAGTACAAACTAGATGGAGCTACTATAAGGTGGATGCATAACTGATTGGAAAACCATTCCCAGAGAGTAGTTATCAGTGGTTCACAGTCAAGCTGGAAGGGCATATTAAATGGGGGGCCTCAGGGATCAATTCTGGATCTGGTTCTGTTCAATATTTTCATCAATGATTTAGATAATAGCATAGAATACGATGATTTAGATAATGGCATAAAGTTTTCAGACAATACCAAGCCGGGAGGGGTTGCAAGTGCTTTGGAGAACAGGATTAAAATTCAAAATGATCTGGACAAACTGGAGAAATGGTCTGAAGAAAATAGTATGAAATTCAATAAGGACAAATGCAAAGTACTCCATTTAGGAAGGAACAATCAGTTGCACACATACCAAATGGGAAGCGACTGCCTAGGAAAGAATACTGTGAAAAGGGATCTGGGGGTCATAGTGGAACACAAGCTAAATACGAGTCAACAGTGTAACACTGTTGCACACACACACACACACACACACACACACACAAAAAAAAGCAAACATCATTCTGGGATGTATTAGCAGGTGTGTTGTAAGCAAGACACGAGAAGTAATTCTTCTGCTCTACTCTGCGCTGATTAGGCCTCAACTGAAATATTGTGTCCAGTTCTGGGGACCACATTTCAGGAAACGTGGACAAATTGGAGAAAGTCCAGAGAAGAGCAACAAAAATTATTAAAATTCTAGAAAACATGACCCATGAGGGAAGACTGAAAAAATTGGGTTTGTTCAGTCTGGAGAAGAGAAGACTGAGTGGGAACACAAGTATATAAAAGGTTGTTACAATGAAGAGGGAGGAAAATTGTTCTCATTAACCTCTGAAAATAGGACAAGAAGCAATGGGCTTAAATTGCAGCAAAGGCGATTTAGGTTGGACATTAGAAAAGATTCTTAACTGTCACAGTAGTTAAGCACTGGAATAAATTACCTAAGGAGGCTGTAGAATCTCTGTCATTGGAGATTTTTAAGAGTAGGTTAGACAAACACCTGTCAGGGATGGTCTAGATAATATTTAGTCCTGCCTTGAGTGCAGGGGACTGGACTAGAAGACCTCTCGAGGTCCTTTCCAGTCCTACGATTCTATGATGCTATGTCTAGTGCACTTCTGAAAATTAGGCCCTCTGCTTCTCAGTGTCTAGTTGTAACTGCCTGGTTTGGAACCTTTAGAACTCAATCAGAACTCTGAAGGAACTGTTTTATAAATAAATAATAAATTAGAAAGGGAATCTCTAGCATTATATGTGTGTGATCCATACTCCATTTTTCTTTTGCTGGACTTTTGTAATTGGTGCAATCAAATCCATCAATGCTTGTGATGGCTCTCCCACTAGTACCAATCCCATGAGTCATATTGGTAAATATATGCCAATGGAAGCAGTTGCGATTTTTGTCAGTTCTACATCTAGTGCTAACAATACCTCTAAGGAGTGGTCTACATGGGGGTCAATCAGGAAAGGTGAATCAACTAAAGTCATGCAGTCAATGTGTATAACTTAGTGTGTTTACCTCCGTCCCCAGGTAGATGTTTTAATTCAGGAGCAATGTAACCTTAGGAGGACTAAGTTACAGGAAATGTAGACCGCTTTACTCCTGAACGAAAGCATCCACAGGGGTTAAATGTACGTTATGTGCATTCATAGATTCATAGATTCTAGGACTGGAAGGGACCTCGAGAGGTCATCAAGTCCAGTCCCCTGCCCGCATGGCAGGACCAAATACTGTCTAGACCATCCCTGATAGACATTTAACTAACCTACTCTTAAATATCTCCAGAGATGGAGATTCCACAACCTCCCTAGGCAATTTATTCCAGTGTTTAACCACCCTGACAGTTACGAACTTTTTCCTAATGTCCAACCTAGACCTCCCTTGCTGCAGTTTAAGCCCATTGCTTCTTGTTCTATCCTCAGAGGCTAAGGTGAACAAGTTTTCTCCCTCCTCCTTATGACACCCTTTTAGATACCTGAAAACTGCTATCATGTCCCCTCTCAGTCTTCTCTTTTCCAAACTAAACAAACCCAATTCTTTCAGCCTTCCTTCATAGGTCATGTTCTCAAGACCTTTAATCATTCTTGTTGCTCTTCTCTGGACCCTTTCCAATTTCTCCACATCTTTCTTGAAATGCGGTGCCCAGAACTGGACACAATACTCCAGCTGAGGCCTAACCAGAGCAGAGTAGAGCGGAAGAATGACTTCTCGTGTCTTGCTCACAACACACCTGTTAATACATCCCAGAATCACGTTTGCTTTTTTTGCAACAGCATCGCACTGTTGACTCATATTTAGCTTGTGGTCCACTATAACCCCTAGATCCCTTTCTGCCGTACTCCTTCCTAGACAGTCTCTTCCCATTCTGTATGTGTGAAACTGATTTTTTCTTCCTAAGTGGAGCACTTTGCATTTGTCTTTGTTAAACTTCATCCTGTTTAACTCAGACCATTTCTCCAATTTGTCCAGATCATTTTGAATGATGACCCTGTCCTCCAAAGCAGTTGCAATCCCTCCCAGTTTGGTATCATCCGCAAACTTAATAAGCGTACTTTCTATGCCAATATCTAAGTCGTTAATGAAGATATTGAACAGAGCCGGTCCCAAAACAGACCCCTGCGGAACCCCACTCGTTATGCCTTTCCAGCAGGATTGGGAACCATTAATAACTCTCTGAGTACGGTTTTCCAGCCAGTTATGCACCCACCTTATAGTAGCCCCATCTAAACTGTATTTGCCCAGAATGTGTGACTGTTTCCTCAGCCCTGGAGCAGAAGAGGTCTCCAAGTGAAAGCATCGGGAGAAGTGAAGAGCCATCTGAAGTAAGAGGACACAAAATCCACTTTTTCTCCCATTGATTTTAAATCATTCTGTTTCAAAGGGACAGATACTATTACTGGCCCAGTGAAAAAACACTGTAGCCTGCAGCCAATAATAAATTTGACTCAGACAAGTAATACAGAACAGTGTATTACAGTACATTTTCTAAACTTTTGGCTGTCATTTGTAGCTCTCTTCCAGAAAAAAAGACTGAACCACTAGAATGGAAAGTTTATTAAATTGTTTACTGCTCAAATCGTAGTTTAGTGACAGAATAATATCATGAAGCTAATGTGTGATAAACCAGAGGTGATCCTGAATTCATCCCTAGGCCAGCATGGGCTGAGAACGATGGTAGTGAATTAAGCACTTAGAGGTGGGGAGGACAGAACCAAATGTGCTCCACACAGGTATCCATATCCATCCCATCTATCTCAGAGGGAGCATATCCATAATGTGATAAGTTCAAAGGATGTGCAGTGAAAGTGTAAGAAAAGACAAAATGGGGAATGCTGAAAGTCCTGTATCCAAAAAGGAGAAAACTGAGCAAATAGAAAATTGTCAGAATCACCATTTTCATTAAATCCAGAATAACTGTTGTACTTAATGAAATTTTCATGGCCAAAATTTCTTCTTCACACCTTTAGTTGACTTGCCTTAATTTTGATAAATGGCCTGGTAGAGACATGTAATTTAGTGTTTAGGAGGAGGAGGGGTGTTTCACACTAACTTATGGGGTTTTTAGTTAAAATGCCTATTGTCCACATGATACAATTCTTCTTTCAATTTAAATGTCCAGTTTTTTACCAAGAGGATAATCCCTTTTGAAGGTGCATTAAGTTAACTAAGGAATGAGTTAGTGCAAAATAAGATGTGTGTGGATGCATCTATTTCACATTGACTTGGCAGTCCTCCCACTGTTATCTCATACTGCAATGCATGATGGCAGGCCCGACCTGTCTGTTTACCTGTGCGTCTTCTACTGTTATGGCATCTTGATCAGATTTTTGCTGTGAGGCCACCACCAAATCTCATTTGTCATGGGTCTGCAGTGTCATCCCTTTTGGCACTGTCCAACATTGACTAGGACTCTAAGTAGGTGAAGGAAGGGAGCTCCTCTGAAAGCCAAGATCTCTTCCTCACACAAAAGTCTGAGGCAGAGTCAAATGAACATGCAGCTCCTGAAAGCCAGGTGGACACCCAGCCTGATAGACCTGGGGAGGGGACTTCTGCGAGTAAGTTTGGTGCTATATTAAATAACTGTATAGAAGGGTTGAATATTTTTTTGTTGTGGATGCCTGCTAGATGCTGCCATTGTGGGCAGATGTGATCTAGGAGCCTCTCTGGGCCTGCTAGCTTGGAAATATCCCCCGGGGCTTTAAACGGCATCTGCACTGGGGAAGTTTAGTTCCATGACTATTTGCTGCCCATATATATTAATAGCCCACTGGGCTGCCCCCCCTCCCTATACCACTATGGTCTCCTTTCTCATTCCAGATTCCTCAACCACTATGCCCTAGCCCTCCCCCTAGTCAAGTAGGATTTAAATAAAGAAACACTATAATGTAACCATGTTCATTGAAACACTAGATGCTGTGAAAATAAAGCAATATTAAAAAAAAAAAAAAAAGACACTGGTTTATAATTTGTGCAATGCCCTGAGATTTCAGCTATCTTAGCATTTTATGAGATACATTTCCCCAAAGTGGGACAGAACAGAGATAAGGCAAGTCAGCCTTCCAGCTAAGTTAACCCTGTAAGTTCTGAACTATTGCAGAACTCTTCATTTTGCAATGCATTTGGTGCATGTTGGAGATGCGATAAAGCAGAATTGAAGGCAAACAAAACATCTTACCATCTTCAGAGTCACTCCAGACTGGCAAAAGGCTACGGAAATGGCATTCTAAAAGAGAGGAAAAAGCAACATTTTATCATTGGTGACATGAAAACTGAAATTAGTACAATAACTACTTGTTCTGTTTTCAGTTCCCCCAGCTCTTGCACCCGAAGCCCTGTGACCACAACAGACTGGACTATTATCTACTGTGGATCACGTGGCCAATCTCCAGGGCAAGAAAAGAAATACAAAGCAGGAAATGTGGGGTGAGCTGCAGTCAGAGTCCAGAACAGGACCAAGAAGACAGAGGACTGGAGAGGAGTTTTCATTGCAGAGAAGGAGGCCAGAGAAATCCCTAGAAGACCATTGAACTGATGAGGCAAACTCTAGGAAACCTCTAGGATGTGCAAAACCAGCTCCTTGAACTGATGACAAAGCAGTTTTGCTAGAGACCCTTAGAGTGCCATCTTCCCACCCAACACTACAGTCACATCCCAGACATATCCTGCAGCCTGTGGACAATACTGCTTCCTGAGAGCAGCACCTGCACGTCCCAGAATTCCATCAGGCACTTTCCTGGGATGTGGTGTGTGGAGGAGAGTGAAAACACCGAATTCTGGGAACCCACCTTCATCCCCACAACTACAAACAATGGCTTCTGCTCTCACCATTCCACATATGAAGGAAAAGGAGCACCCAGAAATCCTGTACAATATGTTTACTCTGCACTTACAGGCAGGCTGTCCATGTATCTGCAGAGTTTAAAAATGAGCATTTTTTTCAAAACTCAACATATTTTATTGAGTTGAAATTTGCACTGTATTATTGTTTGTTACCAGGGTTACAAATTGGGACAGACTTATTCAATTTCTTGTTTTCATTATTTGATGTTTGTTAAAGTTTTGCTTGACAAAAGCTCAAAGTTTAATAAAATTTCAAATCTCAAACACAAAATCAACTTTCAGCAAATTGTCACACTAAGCGACTACAAAACACCAAATCCGCACTCTCAAAACAATGAACCCTGGCCAGAGAGCATAATATGATTAAAATATTTCAAAAACCTCCCAGTATAAACAAGACCATGCCAAGGCACTGCATTTTAAAGAACAAAATCTCTATTACTTTCCCGGCAAAAGCGAGAATGAAAAGGACTTGCTGCACATAGAGATAGAAAATTAAAGCTCTAGCAGTCATTTTCAGTCCGCGATCTCATCTAGTTGGGGATTGGTCCTGCTTTGAGCAGGGGGTCGGACTAGATGACCTCCTGAGGTCCCTTCCAACCCTGAGATTCTATGATCCCTCATCCTGAAGGTTTGGCAGCGGCTGCCAGTGTGAAAAGCCCATTTACTAGACACAGCCCGTGGCCCTGCCTGTCCCCGACTGGCGCGGGCGGTAACAGCGCAACGACTCAGCAATGGGTTAGCCGCAGTTCTACGTTTCTTTCAACGTGGCCAACGAGACTCGATTAAGCCCGTTTCGCTACGAAACTCCTACCGGGGCCGCGCGCTAGCAACGGGGGCCGCCGCTCTCCCCACAGGGCGCGCTGGCTTGTAAAAACCTGGGCTCAGCTCACCCGACCCCAGACACCCCCGGGGCGGGCGAGCGAGCGAGCGGGCGGCCCCAGGGAGGTACGTGGGCCCAGGACTATGAAGCTCACCGAGCTATTCTGGCTTTAGCCAGCGCCTCGCCCTGCTACAGCCACCGCCAGCGAAGGACCTCAGGAACGGCAACACACAGCAGGGCAGCCAACCAATCAGGGAGCAGGTTACACACTCGGCAAGGTGCCCTACCAATGGGGCTTTGGCTCTGTGCTCTTCCTGCTTGGGAGCTGGCAGGGCGGGATGTGAGGTGACGCATGCCTCAGCTAGCCAATAAGAGCATGAAGCGGGTGTGAGGGGCAATCGTCTCATCCTGTGAGGCTGCGCGAGAGGCGGATGCTTCCTGAGGGGCGGGGCCCAGCCCGGTGGAACATGGCGAAGACCTACGATTATCTCTTCAAGCTGCTGCTGATCGGCGACTCGGGTGTGGGCAAGACCTGTGCGCTCTTCCGCTTCTCCGAGGATGCGTTCAATGCCACCTTCATCTCCACCATCGGTGAGCGCCGCCCCCTCAGCCGCGCCGGGCCCTTCGGGGGCGGCAGCGGGCGAGCGAGCGAGCGAGACGCGGGGGGCGTGTGTTGCTAGGGGCAGGGCGGCCCGTGTGGCTGCGGGATAAGGGGGTGCCGGGGGGCAGGGGCGCTGCGTGTTCGGGTCTGGCGAGGGCAGCTCCGTGTGTCTGTCCATGGCGTGTGCAGGCTTACGGATACAGATAGCCGGTAGAGCCCGAGCTGCCGTGTGCGGGGTGGGGCACGGGGCCGTTCGCCGTCAGGAGGGGGCCGCACGCGGGATGAGGGGAATGATCTGAAACTGAAGGGTTTTGTATTGGCACTACGATGTATTGTTGTTTGCCACTGTAAATTAAATCTAAATAGGGCACGCTCAGTCCGCAATAAGAGTCTCCACGCTGATGTGCACCGAAATAACTGCCAACTCCAACCCGGTCTACGCTACACTACGCACGTTTGCTGGTGTTGGTTAAGGACATGCGGTTTGTTTGCAACATTTACATTTCCAAAAAAGCCCTACCGTAGGCGAATATATACCAGGATAAAAGTGCTTTTACCAGTATAGCTTATTTTGGTTGGAGAACTGGTATAAGCTACACCACTAAAAGCATTTTCCTGCCAATATAAGCTGTGTCTGCAGTAGGAGGCTTTGCTGGTATAGCTGTACCAGTAAATTTATTCTAATGTAGACTATGCCTTAGTTATTTCAGTTCCAGTTTGTGTGCAGACAGGTCCTTAGCTAGATAGTGTACTTCTATACTTAAATTTTCTTTTTGCATAGCAGTTGAGGTTTCATACACTAGCAAATGGGGGGGAGTAATGTTACATCTGTAGAATTACATGTGGAATTAAAAAATAAACAGTGTTGCTCTGAAATCTGACTTATTTTTTAGTCGTACTAAAATAAGACTATTTTAAAATGTTAATTTTTCTTTGCCAGTTTTTGACATGTTGTCTTAGTAAGAAGAGACTACCCCACTGCTAAAACAAATTCTCTAATAGTCTATTAGAATTGAGAAAAGAGAAATCTAATAGATTGTAATTAGATGATACTTTCAGCAACCCTGTGTGGCATAATGCTCTGTTGACCTTGATACAGCTTTTCTGAAGTTATATTGAACTGTACATTCTGGTTCAGCTGTAGCTAGAGTAGGTCAGGCTTTGGATGTGACTGTACTTAAAGGGTTTTTATTTATTTGGTGTAACAATGTTACAATTTCCCTGCTGGTTTACAACAGGTCTGCTTTCAACAGAGGCTTTGTGAATGTCTTTGTTCAGAATGAGCTAAATGTTGTTAAGAACTCCATGGGCATTCAGAATTCACTTTGCATCTAATCTATTAACTAAATGGAATGGGTGCCTTTGTTTTGGAAAGTTAAAGGGGAAAAAGTGTTAATTTGGTCTTTACTGGAAATCTTAATTAATGTAGGTTTTTTTCCCCCCAGGTATTGACTTTAAGATTAGAACCATAGAGCTAGATGGCAAGAGAATTAAACTGCAGATATGGTAAGCATTTTCTTTTAAAGCTATATGAATTAAGATAAAATGTTTAGTTCATGCCAAGTATCTCTCTTTGCTTCACAATTCACGTACTGAGTGGTGGTGATATCAATAGGATTTTTGCTCTAATCCTGCTCTTTGGGAGATTATAGTATCTGAGTTTATTGAAGATGGGGTTTATGGAAAATAGATCCTGTCAAACTAACTTGATATCTTTTTTTCTATGAGATTACAAGTTTGGTAGATAAAGGTAATAAAGTTGGTATAATACACTTCTGTAAAGGTGTTTGATTTAGTACCACATGAGATTTTGATTTAAAAAAAAAATAGAACAATATGAAATTTAACATGGCATCCATTAAATGGATTAAAAACTGGCTAAGTGATAGGTCTTGAAAATGTAATTGTAAATGGGGAAATCATTGAGCAAGTATGTTTCCACTGGAAACAGTGGAGTCTTGCATGGATAACACTAGAACTAGGGGTCAGCAAATGAAATGAATAGGCAGCAGGTTTAAAACAAACAAAAGGAAGTATTTCTTCACACTACACAGTCAACCTGTGGAACTGTTTGCCAGAGAATGTTGTGAAGACCAGGATTAACAGGGTTCGAAAAAGAATTAGATACGTTCATCGAGGATAGGTGCATCAGTGGCTATTAGCCAGGATGGGCAGGGACGCAAAACCATGCACTGAAGTGTCCCTAGCTTCTGTTTGCCAGAAGCTGGGAATGGGCAACAGAGGACGGATCACTTGATGATTACCTGTTCTGTTCGTTCTCTCGGAAGCACCTGGCATTGGCCACTGTCAAGACAGGATACTGGGTTAAATGGACCATTGATCTGACCTAGCATGGCTGTTCTTATGGATCAATTCTTGGCCCTATGCTATTTAACATTTTTATCAGTGACCCAAAGAAAAACATAAACACTGAAAGATTTTAGGTGACACAAAAACTCGGGGAGTGGTAAATAACGATTCAGAGATGCCTGGTAAACTGGATGCAAGCAAATAATATGCATTTTAATACGGCTACAAGTAAATATACATCTAGGAACAAAAAATGTAGGCCAGACTCTATCTAGGGAAGCATTGACTCTCTGAAAAAGATTCGGGGGTTGTGGTGGATAATCATCTGAACACTAGGAGCTTGTGTGATGCTGTGGCCAAAAGAGCTAATGCGATCTTGGAATGCATATACAGAGGAATCCTAGAGATCAGAAGGGACCGCCAGGGTCATCTAGTCCAACCCCCTGCCAAGATGCAAGATTTGTTGGGTCTAAATCATCCAAGACAGATGGCTATCCAGCCTTCTTTGGAAAACCTCCAGTGAAGAAGCTTCCACAATCTCCTGAAGCAGTTTGTTCCATTGTCTTACTGTTCTTACAGTTAGGAAGTTTTTCTTGAAATTTAATCTAAATCTGCTGTGCTGTGGTTTGAACCCATTGCCTCTTGTCCTGCCCTCTGTGACAAAAGAGAACAATTTTTCCATCCTTTTATGACAGCCTTTCAAGTATCTGAAGACCGCTATCAGATCCCCCACCTTAATCTCTTCCAAACTAAACATACCCAGGTCCTTCAGTCTTTGCTCATATGGCTTGCATTCCATCCCTTTAATCATCTTTGTTGCTCGCCTCTGGATGCTTTCCAGTTTCTCTACCTCCTTTCTATACATTGGTGACCAAAATTGGACACAGTACTCAAGCTGAGGCCTAACCAACGCCAAGTAGAGCGGTACTATCACCTCCTGTGAACTGCATGCTATGCCTCTATTAATGCAACCTAAAATTGTATTTGCTTTTTCTGCAATAGCGTCGCATTGCTGACTCACATTGAGGTTGTGATCCGTCACAACTCCCAGATCCTTCGCAGCCGTGCTGCAGTCAAGCCAGTTTCCCCCCATTCCGTATTTGTGTGTATGATTTTTCTTCCCAAAGTGTAGCACCTTGCATTTGTTTTTGAATTTCATTTTGTCTATAGCCCAGTTCCCCAATTTATCAAGATCCCTCTAAATTTTTGCTCTATCCTCCAAAGTATTGGCAACTTCCCCTAGCTTTTTGTCATCTGCAAACTTGATCAGTATGCTCTCTATACCTACATCCAGGTCATTAATGAAGATGTTAAACAGCATCGGATCCCAAACAGATCCTTGTGGAACCCCACTTGAGACCTTCCTCCAATCCAAGATCATTCCATTAATCCTGGAATCTCAAGTAGGAGTAGAGAGGTTATTTTATCTCTGTCTTTGGCACTGGTGCAACTGCTGCTGGAATACTGTGTTCAGTTCTGGTGCCAACAATTCAAGAAGGATGTTGATAAATTGAGAGTTCAGACACCAGCCATGAGAGTGATTAAAAGATTAGAAAACTTGCCTTTTTAGTGATAGACTCAAGGTGATCGGTCTATTTAGCTTAACAAAAAGAAGGTTAGGGGGTGACTTGATAACAGTCTAAAAGTATCTACATGGGGAACAAATGTTTAATAATGGGCTCTTCAGTATTGCAGAGAAAGGTATAACACAATCCAATGGCTGGAAGTTGAAACTAGACAAATTCAGACTGGAAATAGCTATACATTTTTTTTGCAGAGAGTAATTAACCATTGGAACAATTTACCAAGGGTTGTGGTGGAGTCTCCATCACTGATAAATTTAAAATCAAGATTGGATATTTTTCCAAAAGATGTGCTCGAGGAATTATTTTGGGAAAGTTCCCTGGCCTGTATTATTCAAGAGGTCAGACTAGATCATAATGGTTCCTTCTGGCCTTGGAATCTGTGAAGATAAAGCTGTAGTTTTGGTGTGTTTAAAGAATGTCCCTGTAAAGTTTAATGAAACTCTCTCTAGTGACCTTAATTTCAGAATGTGTTCAAGTAGTTTGCATGTACTAATTGGATTTGCTTAATTATTTTAGGGACACAGCTGGGCAGGAACGGTTTAGAACAATCACAACTGCATATTACAGAGGAGCAATGGTAGGCATGATGTAGCTGAAATTTTTTTTTTATCTATTTATAATTTGCAGAAAGTGAAGCCATTCAAGTTTTACTATGAAGCATAAGCATTTATAACTGTAATGAGCTTCAGAACTTGAACTCCACTTGGTGAAGTATTTGATAAGACCAGTGCTCCCATCTCTATGTTCAAATTACACTGGTGTGGGAGTCCCACAAAGTCAGACTTCCAGTGTGACTTGCATGTGCATGTTGGTGGCAGATAAATAATGTGTGGCTTGCTAGGACATAGGTTGTAGAACATCTCAAAGATTCTTGTACTCTAATGATATGTAATAAATTTAACTCAAGCTACATAGTAGAATGCTGTTTGGTTTTTTGTTTCCTTTCAGCAGTTGCTTCTCTATGCAAGTGGCTTTGTATCAAAGGTTGATGTGGTGTTTGTTTGGTTTTTTGGGGGGGGGGGGGAGGGAGGAGGGTTGTGGGTTGTTTTGTTTTGTTTTGTTTTTAAATTCTAGCCTTTCAGAATTTATTTTTCTTTCTGTCTTGGACATGTCTGTAATCCTTACAAAAACAATTGTTAGTTGAAATTAAGTTGCCATGTCTTTTGTTGTTGTTGTTGTTTTGTTTTGTTTTTTTAATCTTTAGGGCATCATGTTGGTATATGACATAACCAATGAGAAATCTTTTGAAAACATTCGGAATTGGGTCAGGAATATTGAAGAGGTAACTTCCCATTTTATTTACAGGAATCTTTAATATTAAATATACTGTCCCTATGCAACCTTTAGAAAAATAGTTAAAGTCAAAATGGTTCAGAACTGTGAAATTTGTCACTAAGTTGTGTATGTTAAAATAAATAAATATATAATTTTTTTTTGTGTGGAGTGGGTTGGAGAGACGGTGTTCGTCTGAAGCTCCAAATTGGTAATATCTTCTGGAATTTATTAGTCAGTAGTAATTCAGTATGCCCGCATGTAAGAGCAGACTACATGAACTGGAGTCTTTCCTGCAATTAAGAAATCCAACAGTTGACTGATTCTACCCTGACAGCATTCTAATTATTTCTAAACAGAGCACTTTCTGGGCATTGAGTGGCACCAGTATATTGCAGGCATGAGGTATTGTCCTAGTTGGAGCCGTAAATCCCTGGAAAATGTTCAGCATCAAAGTTGTCCAATGCTTTCAGCACAACACCTAGTTCATCTTGTTGATGGCATTCTGCATTTATTGAGCACTTCTAGAGTTAACTTAGTACTTAGGCAGAATTCAGAAATTATTTGTTAATCTTGCAATGTGCAGTTATGAAGCTTTAAACTTTATGGACGTAGAAAAAACAATGAAGGATAAAGAGAAGTGATTGTGATATAGACTTAAATGTGTGTATTTCATTATGTGAAGTAAAAAATGTTGTAGAACTTGTACAGCTCAGTTATCACATTACTTTGTCCTACAATTACCATTATACCTCTCTTCACTTGACTCCCGTTGTCATAATAAAGAAAAGTTTCCTAGTCAGCTGAGCTGCTTCCTTTATATTTTTCCTTCACTGGGAGCATGCCTAAAAAGGGTGAGGTGACATGGCCTCTTGGACCAAAAGCGATTTGTTAACCCCTGCGTTGCCAGTGTGGTGTTGATACACCCTGCCACATAGGTACACGAGACAAGATACAGAAAGCACCATAATTACTTCAGATGAGTGTGAAGCAGTAGTCTGGATAACTTTCTCTAAGACTAATGGTGAACTGAAAGTTAACATCTTACCTGCTTCTAATTAAAAAGCCAATTTCCCCTTCTTTTTGTTGTTGTTGTGTAAGTGGCATTCTGGGCATCTGAGGTGCAGTGACATTTTTGCTGTTCATCAAATGCATCGTACCAGTTCTTTACGTACGTGTGTGTGTGTGTGTGGAGAGAGGGAGTGTACATATTAATAAACATTGCAGTTCTGAAATGGCAGCAATGGATATTATGGTATGAAAAACTAACTTTTCCTGTAATTATTGTGAATTCACTGCCTTAGTTACACTATAAGTCTGTAGCTTTTGGGGGATGGGTGGAAGAGAAGAGTATGAGGTAAGTTGTATGTTCCTGGCATGCTGTCAGAACTCAGTGCAGAGTATAATGGTCTCTTGTAAGAGAGAATACGTATTAAAAGTAAACGTCATGAACACAAAGACAACAAATGTTCTGCAAATAATTTCTTACCTTTGTGCCCATTTTCATCTTAGCACGCATCCCCAGATGTCGAAAAGATGATTCTTGGAAACAAATGTGATGTGAATGATAAAAGACAAGTTTCTAGAGAGCAAGGGGAGAAGGTGAGTGCCCCAATTCCACTCTCTGGATAGACACTAGTCTGTTGTGATTGAATCCCATGTTCTTCTAAGCCCCTTTGGTATGGACAATGACCAGTTCTGAGCTCTGGGTCTCTCAGGCACACTCAGTTGCAGACCTATTGTCTGACATCCTTCTTGGGCAGTGAGAGCCACAGTCGTGCCACCTTAGATGCTGGAACTGGTGCTACAGACTTCCTCAGTCCCCAGTTGTTTATATATATATATATTCCTCCCAGAGTTCATCTCCCTGTGGGAGCTCTGGTTTCTTAAGTCCTTCAGAGAGAACATGGCAGTAAAGCAAGGAACATAGACTTAGCACAGGAGTTTCTTAATCACAAGCACTTATACATGAGTTACAGATCTATGGAAAACAACAGACTCCTGAATGCAATCCCCCTAGTCCAGTGGTCCCCAACGGCGGCATTTCAGCGGTGACGCCTCTTGACGTTGCTGCTTCTCGGCGGCATTTCGGCGGATGCTTCTCTGTCCTCGGTGGCTCGTCGTCTGGTGCCCGCCATACCGAAAAGGTTGGGGACCACTGCCCTAGTCTGACCTCCCTGCCCCTGTGAGTTTTGGGTTTGGTATTAGTCCTTAAACCAGGCAGCCTGTCCAGGCTTCTTGGCCTGGTCATCTTGCAACTGGCAGTGTAATGGAGTCACCTGTTTAGAAGCACCTTTTTAAAATAGGCTTGGGGTATGTCTACGTTGCAATCACTAGGTGTGATTGCAGTTCAAAAAGACATACCTGAACTAACTTTAATCTCACTAGCTCAGCTCTCAAAACAGGAACGCTGTGGCTATACAAGCATCAGTGCAGACTATAGAAACCCACCTGAAATCCTGGGTAATTACTTGCAGGGCTAGTCCGCACTGAAGCTTGTGCTGCCACAGCTTGACTGTTCAAGGACCCAAGCTAGCTAGATTGGGTATGTCTGCTCAAGCTGCAGTTACACCCAGCAATTACAGTCAACACATATTCTCAGTCCCTCTTGTTGCCCATGTGTTTCCTCTGGGGAAATTCCAGGGTCCAAAGTCAGTTGCCCTGTTAGTAGAAAACCCATTGTTCCAGTAGGGAAGAGTCGTTCAATGTTGATGGCCTTTGATTGCTCTGTGTCAGGTTTTCAGACAGTTTGTCCACTCCCTGTCCAGCCTCTGCTGTGAAATGGATACTCTAATCTACTGTTTACAATGCTAAATGACATTCACAAAACTGAATTCATTAATTTGACATCGACATATCCCCCAAATTCTCACAGTGAGAACAGCATTGTATTGTGTGTCATTGATCTTTATTGCAAGAGTTAAAATTTTAACAATTCTGGAATGCTTCAGGAAACTCATCAGCTGGTGTGTTTCATTTAGGAGTACAGGTACTAAATGTGAGCATAGAATAATTCTATCAATGTGTGCAGTATTTCATGTAGACTGAAAATTAGTCTGTTTTTTTTCAAAAGCAAGATTTGTCACCCTTTCTCTAAAATGTTCCCAATGTGGCACATTAGGCTGTGTATCCTAAAAGTCTTATTGCTTACATTCATTTATTTTTAATTAGACTTTTAAATACAAAAATGCACCTATCCAATCTCTAGACACCTTTTTGACACTTAATGTATTTTTAAATTATAATCATAGAATATCAGGGTTGGAAGGGACCTCAGGAGGTCATCTAGTCCAACCCCCTGCTCAAAGCAGGACCTAATCCCAACTAAATCATCCCAGCCAGGGCTTTGTCAAGCCTGACCTTAAAAACCTCTAAGGAAGGAGATTACACCACCTCCCTAGGTAACCCATTCCAGTGCTTCACCACCCTCCAAGTGAAAAAGTTTTTCCTAATATCCAATTTAAACCTCCCCCACTGCAACTTGAGACCATTACTCCTTGTTCTGTCATCTGCTACCACTGAGAACAGTCTAGATCCATCCTCTTTGGAACCCCCTTTCAGGTAGCTGAAAGCAGCTATCAAATCGCCCCTCATTCTTCTCTTCTGCAGACTAAACAATCCCAGTTCCCTCAGCCTCTCCTCATGTGCTCCAGCCCCCTAATCATTTTTGTTACCCTCCGCTGGACTCTTTCCAATTTTTCCACATCCTTCTTGTAGTGTGGGGCTCAAAACTGGACACAGTACTCCAGGTGAGGCCTCACCAATGTCGAATAGAGGGGAACGATCACATCCCTCGATCTGCTGGCAATGCCCCTACTTATACAGCCCAAAATGCTGTTAGCCTTCTTGGCAACAAGGGCACACTGTTGACTCATACCCAGCATCTCGTCCACGGTAACCCCTAGGTCCTTTTCTGCAGAACTGCTGCCTAGCCACTCGGTCCCTAGTCTGTAACTAGGGATTCTGAATGGGATTCTTCCGTCCTAAGTGCAGTACTCTGCACTTGTCCTTGTTGAACCTCATCAGGTTTCTTTTGGCCCAATCCTCTAATTTTGTCTAATGTAAGAACATACCACAAATTCTCTTCCTTTTTGAAATTCCCCTCCACCCTTCCATATTTTCAAATATATGAGAGGGAGGAGATAATCCTATATAATGAAGTGTTATTCCCCAACCATTGGGACAAGAGTTTCTAGGTGTGTAATGACAAACTTTTTGAGCAAAAGGAGGAAAATTTACATGCTTTGGAAGTCCTGCTTTTCCCTGAAAGCCAGTGGAATGGGGCACATTGACACCTAAAGCTGGAAGAGACAATCCTGCTAATTCCTCATAAATGATAGTAGAGGTCCATAAAGGTACAGGGAGCCACCAGAGCAGAACAGCTTGCGGGCACTTAGTTTTATAATTTGTAAAAAACTTCATTCTCATCATCACCTATTCTTGCTGTTTTGTTGTTGTTCTTCTAATTTGTGTTTCTTATGCAAAAATATCAAATCTCGCCTATCCTCTTTGTGTAGGTTTCTTGTCGGGATTGTTATGAGTGCTTTGAAAAAATATGCATATTTTTACCTGAAATACGATGCTTTTAATTTTATTTTTAAACAAGACTGCAAGTTAAATCAGTGTAATATAACTAGGATACTAAAAAAACAATTTGGGTAAAGAGAAATATTTTTTTTTAACTTTTAAAAGATTCTGTGGTATCTGAATTTCAATTTAATGCTGCCACTTTGCAAAGTTCTCTGTTCAGTACCATGGCAGGTCTTGCACAGTGAGAATGAATTCTTATTCAGGGCTTATATCTGATATAAGAAATCCTTTTTTTTGTTTTTTTTTTGTTTTTTTTGTTCAGCTAGCTATTGGTTTTGGAATTAAATTCATGGAAACCAGTGCAAAAGCGAATATTAATATAGAGAACGTGAGTATTGATTTTTTTTTCTCCTAGTACAGACTGTTGTATATAGATTTGTACATAAAAGCAATAGGAGCACCTATCTATTTTGACTACATGATGTTAAATCCTATCCGTTATTGGCAATGGGTTTTTAGTTAACTTAGACGGGCTCATGGAAGTATTTTGCAAAGAGCACGTTCCACTATGTAAATTAAGTTAAAATAATTTTGTACAATCTTATCTGTATTAAGAACATTTCTTCTGTCCATCCTGATGAATGGTTTTGTTATGAACCCCTCTGTGCTGGGCCATTGTGAATGTGTGTGACATCTCTCACTGTGCCCTCCAAAGGTGCCACGGTTGGGGGTGTCTGGCATCCTGCTGCAGATTCTTCAGCTACTGATGGATTGACTTGAGCTGGTATATCCTTTCATGAGTAATCTGCACTAAATCAGCTTGTAGTAACTTTCAATGACTCTTGCACATCAAACCAAAGTTCTGTGGTTCAACAGTGGTCCTGGAGAGAGACACTTTCTCTCTGAAATCAAGAGTCCATTTTTTAACTGTTAAAGGTTTCCAAATGGTAGGTCACAAAAATATTCCTGGCTGAAAAGTTGACATTCACCAGTACTTCTTGGTTTTGGAGTTATGAAAGCAGCTTTTATTAAACAAACTTCCACATGTATAGGTAGCTAATAAAACACAAGTTTTAAATATGCTCTTACTTTAGGCATTTTTCACTCTTGCGAGAGATATCAAAGCAAAAATGGACAAGAAATTGGTGAGTAACTGTTACTGAGTCCAAGCCACTTGTGGTGTTTTGTTTTTTGTTTTGTTTTGTTTTTTTAAAATCCCACTACAGTATTAAATTGACGAGAATATTTGTGTTTTGAGGCCTATTCCACTTAGGCACATTGGTGATGGCAGAAATGTTTTGTCAGTCCTCCAATCAACTCTCTGGGTGCTTTTTGAATACAAACAGATGGCTAATTCCTATAGCGTAAAGTCATAATTGAGATTAGTTTTTAAATAGAGATTCTCTACAGTTGCTAATAAATCCTATTTTGCTTTACTGAAATTGTGGTGGGAGCTATAGCAAAGAAACTAATCAAGGAAATTCCTCACTTAGAGGCCTTGTCTACACTATGGGGGGAGATCGATCTAAATTATGCAACTTCAGCTACGTAAATAACATAGCTGAAGTCAGCATACATAGATCTACTTACCGTGGGGTCCACACTATACTATGTCAACGGGAGACGCTCTCCCGTCGACTCCCCTTGTGCTTCTCGTTCAGGTGGAGTACAGGAGTCGACAGGAGAGTGATCTGCAGTCGATTTAGCGGGTCTCCACTCGAGCCGCTAAATCAACTGCCGATGCATCGATCGCCACATGTTGATCCCCCGGTAAGTGTAGACAAACCCTTAGATTCTGATTGAATCATAGAAATTAGAAATGGGTGGAGGCCGATCAGGTTGTTCTGTACTGGACCCAGTGTTCTCCAAAATATTATCATGTAACCAGTTCTAGTTATGGGACTAGCTTCTGGGATTTTTATCCCCAAATCATGTTTCACCTGGTGCATTTCTAAAAATTTCCTTCACGCAACAGATGAGACTGCATGAATTTTGGTCTTATTTATTAACAAGTTTAACAAAGAAGCATTGTGTGACTTTTACTGAAACAAATTCCTATATAGGTTTGTTTTTTATAACGACCACCATGTGACATAGAAGTGGGTGCAGATATAACTGCTGTATTTGGGTCTTGCTGATGACTCAGATGTTTTAACGAGACCAATATAATAGTCGTGGATGCTTTCACCTCAATAGGTATTTGAATCCAGTAGGCGCATAAAGAATATGCACAGTCCATGTTTGATTGAGCCCGGTTTAGCAGAATTCATTTTTTGTTGTTTTGTTTTGATTTTGGGGGGGAGGGGGGAGGGAGCTGGGGGTTTTGTTTTTTGACCTGCTATAGGGAGCGTTTTGAATCCAGCTCAAAAGTAAAGTAATCTTGCAATCACTCTAGTTAAATATAAATAAATAACCTTTTAAATTCTTTGCATCTTTAGGAAGGCAATAGCCCACAAGGCAGCAACCAGGGAGTCAAAATCACACCAGACCAGCAAAAGAAAAGCAGCTTTTTCCGATGTGTTCTTCTGTGAGGGACACTGCCTTAACCTGAGCATCTGCTCAATCGAACTGGACTGTGCCTGTTCTGAGTGAGATTTCCTCTGTGTGTGGATTTAACACTTTCAATATGTCGTGTCACACTGTGGCCATCAGAATAAGATTAAGAAATTGTTTATTTTAATAACTGTCTGACTCTTCAATTTTGGAGATGAAATTTTTTTAAATATTTTTCTGTCACACCTTCCGCTTGGCATATGCATTGTTTAGGGAAGGCATACAGATCAAAAGTGACCTCCAATAGCACCTTTACTGACAAGCTTCACTCTCTGGGCGGGGGTTTATATCTAATGTGTCTAAAGTAGAAAAATTAAATGACTTTACACTGAAATGCCAACATTAATAAACTAATGATATGTGTACATGATACACGCATATAAATGTCTATAGATACATAGAGCACAATCACTTCAAAACAACAAAAATGCACTTATTTTAAACAGTTACTTATAGCTTTCAAATGGTGGGTAGAAGCTTTCTGCATATCTATCCTTTTGGCTATCACAGGACAAAATCATTTTTGTCTGTACGTCACTAGTTCAGTTCCACCGTTCTAGACAATCCACCAGTAAAAAATTAAATGAAACACAATGCCTCATCAGAAAGAAAGAAAATATCTATTTTTTTAGAGAACCAAAGTGTGCTGTAAATATAATAAATCCTTGATATGAGAAGTTTTGGAGGAAAAAACTTTATTTTCCCCATGTTAGGGAGGACCATCCATAATATATTTGTTGAATATCTAGGCATCTTTTAAATTGAGATAATTTTATTCTATACTCTTGTGCAAATGATCTGTGTTTCTAATCTGTTATCTATAGTTATAGACCATGGTTCAAATATATAGACCACCTTATTCAAAAGTAACGATATAACTGAATAACACTATCATGGGCCGTATAAGTTTTTTTAATTTCATAGTTGAGAATGACTTCAAACAAACCTTTCATGACTTAGTGGTTATGTCTAACTTGTGAAAACAAAAATGTATTGCATTGCTCCCGCAAGAAAATGCACACTCCATATATTGACACTTTCTGAAAACTGGCTTTTTGGCTGAGATTTCTCTTGCTCCCATGCCATGATTGCTTAAGATTTAAAGTGGCAGTGAACTGTTTTAACTATGTATGGCAATGCAAACGATGAGGTACAGGAAAATTGTGGTGACCCTTAAAGAAAATATACTTCTGTGTATGTACACTTTATACACATAGACACAACACATTCCAATATATAAAACTTAACAGCCAAGCAATTTTAAGCTCTTTTTATGCAGCTTTCAGGTTAATGGTTGTAAAACTGATTTTAGTTAACTAGATTTGAAAAGAAGCCAACAAGTGTAAGCTATTTAGAAGCTGCTCTTTCTGTCCGGTAACTGGCATAATGGTAAAAGAGCACATTTGGAGAGAATGAACGTATCAGCAATGTCCTGCAACTCACTGGAATTGTTAACATGTTTTGTTTACATTGACAACTGCACTTAAGGGAAAAATAAATTAAAGCTCATTTTAAAATTGAGTTTTTACTCCCTACCTCTGTTTCCTTGAAGTTTGCGTGAATATGTTCCAACCTCTTTTCTTGCAGTATCTTTCACTAGTGTCACTAGAGTTAAAGGTCAAATACTAAAATATTTTATAATAATGTAACTAATTCTCCTGCAGGCAAATATGAGCTCAGCCTTTTGGCTCAAACTGAATACCAAACGGAAACTAAAGCTTTACTCTCTTGCACACTTACCATGTAACTTTTTTAAATGGCTTTTTTTCTATGCTGTCAGCTACCCTTTATCCAGTGTTGAAATGTTAAACTGAGCTAATTTTGTTCATTAAGCCATCTGCATGTAACATGCATATTCCAACAAGAATCAAGTAAGGATTGTATAGTATGAGGAGTTGGTAAGCGTGCTGAATGATAGACTTCTCTAGAGTAAAATAATTCAGTTAATCATGACTACATACTCAAACTAAAAAGATCCTTTGTATGTTTGCGTACAGCTAATACAGAGGTATAGGATGGACATGCAATGCTACGATGGTAGGATAAAGAAGCATTTTAAAAACATTCTAGGTAGTCATGAGCAGTTGGGGGTGGTTTAAGGGCGAGATGGTGGAACAGTGTTGACAAACGAGAGTCTCTAACATACATTTAAATATGTTAAAATGTTTAGTTTCTGTTTCAAAGCAGTGAATGAGGAATGTTCAGCCTCCATCCTTATACCCTGTGGTAGCTGGGTGTTGCAGTCCATGTTATCCTTTGATTCGTGACTGTAAAATAATGGGCAGTCTGATACGCTATGCGGCCTACAGTTACATGGCATCCCATGCTACAGAGTTATCAGGCTTGATTTGGGAGGGAGGAGGGGAGTATTCACTTCCAAACAGAGGTTGAAGGATGGAGTTGTGATCTTCACTTTTCATTTTTCTAGATCTTAATGGCTTGTACATTAGTCCTTTTTAATGTAAGTTAACATTTTTGTATGTGAATGTCCCATGTATATGCAGGTGGTTGTACCTGTTTATATACCTACCTTACAGCATCATGATTTTTCTTTACAATGATTCTATTTTACTTAATTAACAATTATATTTTTGCTCAAACTCAGGAAGTTTCATGCAGTTAACTGTGATTTGCTGTCACCACGGTACATCTAAGATATATAGACTTGACATAAAAGTTAAATCAATTTTAAGCAACATGAAGGCTGACATTCTAACATAGCAAATATATATAGTGAATTAATGTATACAGTTGGATACATGCTTTCCCTAAGTGCCGCTAAACACTGACAATGCTACATACAACTTGTAGCACTTTCATAGATCTTGGATAAATTCAGCATGTAGCTGGACACTTTCACTAGCACTTTCATAATTAAATTGGTATTCTAGAAAAAAGATGGTTTTATATCAACATGGCCAGAAGAAGCAACAAAAGAACAATAGCATATTCATTCATCACATATGTTCAACAGCTACTATTTGTACCACGCTTTTGTTTATACATGGAGGGCAAATCTCCATTTTTGGTGTATCAAGTTTTGTAAAACTTCGAAGAACTCATTAGTTACTTGAACGTATTTAACGCACTTGCTGCAAAGCTTTAGGTGTTTTTAAAAACAACTAAAATCCAGCAGTTACTCTAACAAGTGACACTTGGCTTGCACAGAAACAAACCTACTTTTCGAGCACAAACTCAAAGACGTTATCTCAATTGTCTTCATTTAATGACCATCACAAGATCTTGTGGTTAACTTGATCTTTGACGGTGGTTGGAATATTTTCAGATTGGCCCACCCAAACAGAGGTCTCAGACTTTCCATACCCTATCTTTCAGTAATGAGTGAGGGTGCTTTTTAACGTGTTGTCACCTGGATGTGCACTAAATGTGGTCACCTGAGTGCACTCAATGTTTAGCAACATCAGAGCCTTATGCCAGCACCAGGCTTTCAGCCTCAGATTTATGAATCCTATGGATTATTTTAGTCTCCTTACCGCTGCTGAGAAACATTTGGTCCCTCCCTTTAGGTGGGATGTTACTAACAACTTCTGTTTGCTGTTAGGGTGTTCTTTCCTCTTACTTTCTCTGGCTGATACTAGTGCCCAGAGGCCACCATGGCCTAAAGGTGTTCTCTAGGACTTGAAACAGTTGAGTGGTACACTGAAGAAGAGACTGGCAAAGAGCTGCTTGGAATATGATCTTCATTTGTACAGGATGTTTATAGGGGGATATGGAAGAACTGACCAAGGCACACAAAAATTTGTGATCATTCCTAGACATTGCAAAGACTCATCCAAATAAATGCTGTTGGGTAGCGTGCAGTCTGATTACTGCAGGGTGACTTGCTCCATGACTAATTTTTTCAGATCATGGTGAATAAGGTAGATTGGCAGGCTGGTCTCTCTCCAGCCCTTGCTGCAAGAATTATATACTCCCAATAGAGTGTCGGTCAGGGGTTTAGTGTGACTTGGTCACTAAGGAAAATCTAACCTCATTCACACCAACTTCTAAAAACCTGTAAACATTTTTCTTTCGGTGTTTTTTAGGATGACCACTGTTGGCTGCTCCCTCTGTGACAATGCCTTTCTTAAAATGCACTCATTGGTTTTCATGTTTGTATTTTTAAAAGCTGTTATGTTTATTATGTGGTATTTGTTTTTACTCTGTTGTACAGGACCCTGAACATTGCATAAATAAATTTCTTACGAAAAGAGCAGAACTTTTTTCTTTGGTTTCTGCCAGTTCTGTTCATCTTCCATGTATAGCTTCGTAAGTAGAAAATAGGGTATTTCTTCCATTAGAGAGAAGGGGCAAGAACTTGGTAAGTTCTGGTTTGGTCTCAACTCATTTTTTTTTTTCCCCTTAATTTCCAGTCGTCTGTTGAAAAAACACCCAATGTTGCTCTTCTGAGATAACAGTATCTAGCATAAAGATGCTTAGCAACAAGGCTCATTTTACTGCAGAATCGAGTTGACTACTTTCAGTTTTATTGGACCAACATCTGTTGGTGGAAGGTTACAAACTTTCAAGTTACTCAGAGCTCTTCTTCAGGACTGTGTAGCTTGAAAGCTTGTACCTTCCACCATGTTGGTCTAATAAAAGATACTATCTCACCTACCTTGTCTCATATCTTGGGGACCCACAAGACTACAACAACACTGCAATTCAATTTTTTTATTCTGTGTATTCCCCTACTCTAGCACCCACTCTTGCATTTATTTGGGAAACTGCCATAAGTGGTGATTACTTAATTTTGTTGAAACTACCACACAATTAAAAAGTTACATTGTTTCACAGACCGATGTGGGGATTGAACCTGTGAATCTTGGAGTGTAAGTGATTTCAGTGTTAAATGTATATGTAGCAAAATTAATCATTTTTATGATATACAAATTCTTAACATAAGTCTCAGCTATAAGCTGTAGAATTGTAGACATAAGGCCAGTAATGTACAAAGCATAGGTTTAGAAAATTGCTGCAGTAATGTGTGGAAACTGGTCACTGGTGTAGGAGATGGACCATCGTAAGCATATACAAAAAGTAGCAGTGATAAATTGGATTATTTTATATAACCACACATAGAGCTTTCCCCCAACTTCCTTATCTAACTACATGTAATGAAGCAGTTGTGTGCCTTCAGTTTTCTGACGTACCATTAAGTATCCCATTGGTGCCTGTATGATAGCTTAGCAAGCTTACAACCTAATCAATTAAATTTACTGTGATATAACTTACATATCATATGAAATGCAATGAAAATAATATACTCCATTGTCACTTCATAGAAAATTTATAACACAGACAGCTGCTAGTGAAAGACAGATTCTAGTAACCAAAAATTAACAAATGTTGGGTATATAAGTAAAATGCATTTGTATTCTGCAATATACATAATAGATGACAAATTCTGAAGTGTGTTCATGTGATGTGCATGGTCTACTTTCTTGTACAGCTGCCTGATTGTTCATGAAGGTAACAACTGTTGTCTTTTTAACTTGAAATTGTTTACAAGTCAAAATTGTTGCTAGTAAACCTATCTTCTTTGGATATTTTTAACCCACCTCTTGACTGTAGCCAGTTAGTAGCTTGCTTCCACACCCCACACACATACCCTTGGGATGTTAGAACCTTCCAAAAGGCAGTTCATCACCTTCTAATGAAGACCATGGAAAAGTTCATAACTACAACAAGCCAAATCTTGTGACGATCAAAAACTTTGAGCAATAAATACAGTTTCCCTAGCCATCTGGAAGTTGGGCAGTGACAGCAGCATGTTACCAAGGCAGCTGGGGCCCTTGATTCAAGGTTGCCACCTTGAGTAAAACTTTAGAATCTCTCAGATGCAGTAGGGTTGATTTCTAAAGAGGGATGCTAACTGCTTATATGGCATTGTACCAATGGCCTAAGTTAGATGCACATTCCTGATGCAGTACAAGGTGCTAGTGGAGAGCTGTGAGGAAATGTCCAATTAACTCTAATACAGAGGGACCACTCCACTGGCTGCTGAATTAGATACACATCTGCTGTGTATCCATGTCAGCTGTACTTAACTGTCAGCACTCACGCTGAATGGTGTAGTTGTAGCTGTGTCAGTCCCAGGATATTAGAGAAGCAAGGTGGGAGAAGTCATATCTTTTATTGGACCAACTTCTGTTTGGTGATAAGGACAAGTTTTCAAGCCACACAGAGCTCTTCTTGAGCTCTGGGAAAGATACCTCAAGTATCACATAAATGCCAGGTGGAACAGATTGTTTAACATAACACAGCACATTCTGAGAGACCATTCAAGCACTTTTGTGCTAACTACTTATGCTAAACAATCGGTTCTACCTTGCATTTAGCTGTGACACTTGGAGTACCTTTCCCAGACTTGAAGAACAGCTGTGTGTGTCTCGAAAGCTTGTCTCTCTCTCCAACAGAAGTTAGTCAATTATTTGATAATACCTCACCCACCTTCTCTCTCTAGCACTCATGGTGAGCTTTTGTAACACCTGCAAGTAAAATAGAACCCGCTAATAGCAAAGTCTGATTCGCTGAACCTCAGTTAATTATCATGTTCCTTTATGTCATGAGTCCTCATGCTGCTCAGTGTCCTGAATTAAATATTCTGATTCAGCAGGAGCATTTGAAGGTGAGAAGCATTGTGTGCTTTCCCATATTAGTTAGAAAGACCTTTTAATTGTCTCTTTCAGAAAGGCTATACAATCAGTTGTCAACAGTTATAATCAACCTCATTAATGCCTTGACCATGAAATAACTTCAGCCCAAAGTCACTTGAGTTAATATTTAATTGGTGGATGTTCGATTAATGTAGACCAGCACCTGAATAAGGTACTCCATCTACCTTTGGCCCCTCCAAAGCTTGCATTTCATGTCTTTATTTGTTGATATAATAAAACATACCATGTCTTTTGTCTACTGGACTTTATAACTTTGAGATTACCTTATTGTATTCTGGTTTGTTTACTGGGATACAAAACAAGCAGCACAATTACTTTTTATTCAAATTTACTTCCATTAGTATTCAGAATTCTACTTCCTGGAATTCTTAAACAAATATTTCACCAAGGAAACTCACTGATGTACGGCCTTACCCATCTGAAACATGCCAACACTGAACTGAAAGCTAAAACATGGCTGGAAAGAGGCAGAATGTGTAGATTAACAATACTGCAGCATTTGAGGTAAGGTACCTTGATGTTTTACATTATGAATGTGCTATGATGTGCGAATTCTCATAGTAAATTCAAATGCTACAGTTTAACAATCTTTTTCTGAGATCAGTATTTGTTTGACACTTAGAGGTTGGGGCCCAGCTAAGGCTTTTCATTTGTAGAAATAATTTGTGCCTGAATACAATGTCTGCTACATGATTTGCACCTGCAAACAACTACCTGAGAGAGAGAGAGACCACCTTTGTGGTGCCTTGGCACTTAAGAATTACTGAAACATTCAAGTTGATGTTTCCCTAGTTTAAAAGAAAGGGGGCAGCTACCTGGCCATTTTTAGTGAGAGGCCCTTGACCCTGGAACTTGCTGCCCTGTTGGTCTCTTGTTACCAGATTCTATGAAGCTGCTCTGCTCTTCCATCCCTTTTGAGGAGGGGATGTGATAGAAAAGGTTTAACCAGAACTGTGGTGGTGTGTGATTTTAATGCTGATTTTTTTTTTAATGGGTGAGGGGGAAGGAGGAGTTAATTATTTAAGTAGTAAGAGTTGTAAATGGTTTTATATTCTTGTTATAATTATGCTAAGAAAGTTGGGTGGATGCAATTAAAACCATGAATAAAATTAAAAATAAATACATTTGTGAAACACTCCTGTTTTCAGTGGGCTTTGGATCAGGACCCAAGGACAGATCTGTATGTTCTTTGCTTGGCCTTGAGAAATGTAATTGCCAAATCAGTTTAATTAAACCAATCTTAATATTTTTAAAAGGGTCTCAACCTGTTCATGTAAAACTTAAGTAAACATTTGTCAAATAACAAATACAAAACTGTTTGCCAATGCGTAAGTACATGAAACACTTAAAACTTGGTACCTCTGTCATATATTTGAGCACTAACCATCTTAATGGGCCTCTTACTGGATTTCCAAGTTTTTATTTTTACAGGGCATATAAATGTCCTTTGAAAAATTTAGTTAGATTAGTTTAGTTTTCACCCACACACACTTATTGTACAAATGTCCACTCCCTTGCATCTGTACACACCAACAAGGCATTCAAACACCATTCTTAGTTCCAATTATAAGTAGTGGAGTATGTAATGCAGCATGATCTGGTAGAAAATGGAAGAGCAAAGGCAAAAAATTTTTTTGTAAAATCTAATGTTGTTAAAAGAATATGATCTTTGCTACCACCCCAGGACTGACCTGTGTAGGAAATCCAGGGCATCTCTTGGATAAAATGAAGAACTGAACCTTAATTTTTTGCAAGTTTACATGTGAGACTTTGGACATTCTAACAACACATAAAAAGTAATTTATTTTATTCATATACCAATAATTAGAGTCCCCTTTCCTCACATTCTTGGTTGAAGAAGCAAAACCTGCAGTAAACCAATTTTTTTCCCTCTGCACATACTTAAACCTTGGTGCGAGGTGAGAAGCATGCTTTATCTGGATTCAGTAGGCAGCTCTTATACAGTGATTTTGGCTAATATTATACTGCATATACATTGTTTTTAGCATAGTCAAGAACAGTCAGGTGCCTCAATTTTTACCTTTCATACAAAAGATGAATGGAAATTTTTGCTTTTAATCTCCAGTTACACAAAGCCCACGTGGGTGTCTTTTACACACAGAAGAAGCATATTAATCCTACTTTAAACTATATTTACTAATTAATATTCAATGACTTATCTCCACCAAATAGCAGACTCTCTCAACACCATCTATTTCTTGCTACCATATGAAGTGCACAGGGGAAAATATTTTAAAATATATTTAAATTCCCCAGCAAGCAGCTGCATATCTCAGAATTACTGACACCTATTCAGCTCTAATACAGACCCCCATTGTAGAACCAGTTAAGGAATATAGGTCTAGATTTTTTAAAATTATTTGGGTGCTGTTCTGCTCAGTGTTACAATGTGCAAGTCCTGAAGTCTGTGTCACTTTTTAAAATGAGACTTGGGCTCCTAAGTCAGTTAGGTATTGCAACGCTGAGCAGAGCAACATTTAAATATCTCTTAAAATCTGAGTTTTCTGTTTTGATTAACAAGATTTTTTTTCCTGCCAGGAAGAAACCAGGTGCTGGAGTCATCCTATACCTTAAGCTGGGTATGGAAACTCAGGCAGATTGGTTTGTACACCATGGTGTGCCCTCATGGTTCCTCGGAGTCATCCCCAGAAAGTGAGAATTGTTGAACTATGATATTTCAATATAATAGTAGGAGAATAATCAGCATTCCTATTATGAAACCTGCTTCTCAGTTGTTAAAAATTGGACCAAGTTTGTTTGAACAAGACTGCCATGAAGATTTTTAACTAATTATTCAAATTAATAATAATTGTTTGCTTTGGTCAGTTTTAAATGTTGGGAGGTTATATACTCAATCATAAGACGGTTCATTTATAAGCCGACCCCCCCAAGATGGATAAGTAAAAATGGAAATATTTTATGACCCATTCATAAGCCGACCCTATCATTCAGGGGTCGGCAAACTGGCTCCCGGGCCATCAGGATAAGACGCTGGTGGGCCGGGACCGTTTGTTTACTTGAGCGTCTGCAGGCACAGAGGTAAACCTAAGTAAACAAAGTGTCTCAGCCCGCCAGAGGCTTACCCTGATGGTCCGTGACAGAAACTGGTGGGGAAATTTTTTTGGGGGGGGAGAAGCTAGGAGTCAGGGGAGTAACCCCTGTGACCACCTCCCACATGACCCCACCCCTAGCCTGGGGCCCCCACACTCTCCCCTTCCCACCTTAGCTGGGGCGGGCCAAGAGAGGATGTCTCTGGCCTGGCCAGAGCTGCTCCGGCAGGCTGGGCTGAGCGGCGCGGCTGCAGCCTGCCAGCCCCGGAGCATATGCTAAAATGTTCTTCTGATTCAGGGATTTAGTGGTGCCTCAATGTAAACCAGAAGAGCTATAGGAAACCTGGGATACCCATATATTTGAGATCAGATGTATTGGGGAAAAATTAATTCCCTGGTCTCCTCAGTGCTCATGAGCAGCCATGGAATTGGTGGCAGAATGGACTAGATTGAGCTTTTAGACTCAATTCCTGTGTAAGAGGTTGTGCACTCCTGGCCTATTCTGGAGAAGCTTGGATGCAGCACCTTATTGCAGCTCTTATGTAGTCAAACTTACTTCCCTTCCTGCACTGGTGCATGTGTTGGGAAGGGCAAAGCCAAGTATTTACTCACTCTTTTGCCTCTCTCCATGCCCACTTGCTTGCAGGGAGCACCAGACACCAGGGTCCATGCCATGATGTGGGAACACTAATATCATACAGGAGAACTGGGGGAGGAGGAGGTGTATGAAAACTTGTGAGAGAGAGGTCTTACTACTACTTACTCCCTAGCATGGCTATGCAAGTCTGGGTCACAGTCTGATCCTGTATTAACATGGCTGTAAGTCTCGCACTGTTAAACACATCCCCATGATCATTGTCCATCAGGTAATCCATTTCAATATCTATATTACACCATGGTAATCCACAGCTGGCAATGTGAGTTCTGTCTGCTGTCTTTGCCCTTTGTTGTACAGAAAGTTCTCAACTCAATACTGAAATAACTAATTTAACTGACTAGTGAAAACCAAGAAGATACCTGGAGAGTCACAGGACAGTAATGTGCACTGACTCAGGATATAGTGATAGCTCACTCTTATAAGTTTGTTACATCTGATTCCTTACATTACTTTAGAGAACTATTGTGAAGTCAAAACTCAAACTGCAAATTTGAACCAAATTCAAAAGTTTGGTGCTTACAAAACTCATTCCTAATTCAACCACCTCTGTGAATGAAACCTTGAAATGCTTCATAAGCATTCAAAACATGTCAGACAAAGAACTAATGCAAGTCCTGTCTCCTTTTACAGTCTGAGTAATTTAAAATGGTCAAGCTGAAACATGTTCCAATCTTTTAATATTTCATTACAGGGCTGCTGAGGATTTACTGCAGGATAAACCTCTGGGATGTTTCCTCATATGAGTTAGTGAAAGTCATATTGGTCATAGTCCCTCATAAAAATAAGAAGCCAACATTCTATTGAAATAATTCCAGATAGCTGAGACTGACTAGCAAAAGTCTGGATCCCCAGGAATATTGTCATATATTGCTTTTGCAGTGCCTCGCAGTAACCTTTTCAGCATGTCTTAAGCTGTAAGGACCTGTTGTCTCTGATGGCATCTTGCAGATATTCTCCATCCAACTTGTTGCCAGTGTCTCTCTCACTAGCTGTGAGGTTGTCGTCGTTCTGACTACACAGTCAATTTTAATAAATATGATTTCTGCTTCTAACAGACCAGCACCTTAGCTGCTGGAGGGAGAAGAGGTCCAGGAGCAGATTTACAGGCTATCTTTCAGGCATTCAGATATTGTAGTGGTGGGTGTGATATAAGAACCTGAATAGAATAGGATTCTAATTCTTTTTTGTCTGAGCCTAAAAACCTGTTGATTTAGCATAACAAATGTTTTTTTAAATACAATTTTTACTGTCTACTCAGCTACTATTTTTCATATTTAAATATTTTGGTTGTTTTAGAAAAATGTTTACAGTGACCTGCAAAGGGAAATCATGTCTTTGGGACCCTCCTTTCTTTGTGACATAGAAAGTAGATCTGAAAGGTTTTATTTAAATTTCAACTTTTTTTTCCTTTTTTAAAATTTTGTTAACATTAGAAATATCAGGTCTCTTCTTCCCTGTTCTGCTGGAAGAGTCTATATGCAACTGTGAGGAACCAATGCAAATATAATAGCACAAGAGTATGAAAATATAACAGTTGAGTAGGAGAGGGATTTTTAGTCACTGTTTTGAACAATTTAATTCAAACTTGATACATGCTTGGCGGGGGGAAAGCTGAAGCTTCAGTCACTCTCACCCCTTCAAGTGAGGCTGAAAAAAGAACTGGAACAGGAGTTTAATTTATCAAGAGTCCTCTGGTTAAAAATGTTACAGACATCATGTGATGTTCTGGAGGTAAAAAATCTAATAGAAAAAAACTTTCCATATCTCTCTGTCATCTCTGTTGTATGAACACTTCATAAGTATTAATGGACTTATCCTCACATCACTAGAGTGAGCTGGGGAAGTATTATCCCCATTTTACAAATGAGGAACTGAGGTACAGGAATGGAGAAATTTGCCCAAGACAACCCAGGAAATCTATGGTAGAGCCAGGAATGGAAGCAGATCCCATGAGTCTCAGTCTAGTAGCACCTTAACCACAAGACCATCCTTCTTCAGTCCTGCTTTGTATGGCTTCTGTTTTCAATAATTGTTGTATGGCCCTAGAGACTGGGAAATAGGTACTTAGATATTTGTTCCTCTAAATATTTTACAAATCACCATAAAACAGTAAAAGGCCCAAGCACAATTTTTCCTCTGCTGGTTACCTTTTAAAAATTACACAGACAAGACAATGACTTTAAGAGCTATTGACAGCACAACAAAATCATTTGAGGACATTTTTTATGTTTAAGAAGTAGTTTAATAATTTGCATAACAGACACTGTAGAGTAACGGCCTGTTACAATTTTTTTTCCAACTTGTATAGAACTCAAAACAGGCAGTTAACTTCACAAACCCAATGTAGTGCAGACTGGCCAGGGGGTTCAGCTGCAAAAATCGGGACTTTTTATGGGGAAAATGGGACCACAATTACAATGAAAAGTTCTTTAATAAAGTGAAATCTGTTCTCCTGGGCTGTAATGTACCGAATCAAAAACTCTATTCAGTGATGATAGTATCTTTATCCATTTTCTTCTAGTGCCCTGTCCATGCTTCCTGACTGAGGAGTTACATAATGGATGGTTCATTATTTCAGGAAAGATTACAAAATATAAGACATTGGAAGACTTGGTGAACTTTCATAAACATAATTCTATCAGACCTTACAATGAACTGTTAATCCAACCATGTGGATAGGTAAATCAAGTAGGATTGTGCATCATCTTTTGTTTTTGCCCTAGAGTAGAGTACTGTAACTGTATTTTACTTATGGTGCAGAAACAATACAAACTGCTCCTGGGTCTATGAACATAGGGAAGAAATGATATTGTTGCAGCTTTCAGTAATCATACAGTGCCACTTGCTGGGTGATACAGGTGGTGCTACTAATGTGTGGTTGATGCTTATTAAAATCCTAGATAACTTTGTTCTGAGTCAGCCTCTCCGGACACTGCTCCACTTAAGTGACACACAGGAGGGGTGTTGAGTGCTGAGAAACCGCAGACCTGCAGTAGCAAAGGCTGGATACAGAAATAGAGCTTGAAAAGAGATGCAGGACCAGGAATTCCCCTCCCTTGATCCCTCAGACAGGCTTTTAAAGTTGTTTTATTAATGAGAAAATGAGCTAGTATGTGGTGCTCGGCATTCCAGGCTGCATCCCTGCTTTCATTTTCTAATGTTAACTTGAGACATTATTTATATTCAGGGTCCCCAGTATTCAGTGATGCTGTAGCAATGGAATTTGCCATGGAATTATGCTCCAGAATCACTTTTTTTTAATTAAAAAAAAAAAGGGAAGCAATTGTAATAAATGCAGTGATGTCTGCCTGAGTCTGCGGACAGGCTGAACCAGTAGCTGTAAGGGGGATGTGAACTGCCCCATTCATCTCAACAATGTTTATCAAAACCTAACAATTATAATTTGTCAATTTTAAAAAATATTTAATTGGCCACTTTAACAGAAACATGCAGCAAACGTGCTTATCCCACAGCCCTAAACAACCTTCCATAATTCCCCAGCTGTCCCCTAACCAGCTCCCCAAACCCCCAGCTTCACTCCTGACTTCTGCGAAGCAATTAAGCATTTTCAATACAAAATTTTGCAGCACATCAAAAATTTACCCTGTCCTTGCATTTTTAAATTAACGAAATTTAATACCAAATTAAATAACACAAGAAGGTTGTTCCAATTCAATTATTCATTTTCAGATATAATTCTGTAAAAAAAAAAAAAAAAAAAATCCAATTTTACATATATCTGAAGCAAAGACCAAATTTTCAGTCTGCTGCACTAGAACACCGCAGATTCCAGGCTCAGGTTCCTTGACATCCTGCAGGTCACAGAGCACATAGGGTCCTGTTCATAGCCTTACTCACTGTTGTCTATTTTTTTTCTTTTCAGGAGAGTGATTAAAATACTGATTATGAAGAATTGTTTTCTCACAGAGTTATTTTAAATAATTATATGAGTTGTGCAAATCTCTTAGTGGCTTTGCTCCCTGAGAATCTGACTGAAACCAGCGGCTGCATTTCAGGGTCCACGCTAGCACAGCAAACTATTCCAGGAAACAGAACAACAATGCAACTTAATCTTCCAGCAGATCAGGAAGCTCCCCCACTCCCACCCAGGACAGTGGCACCCAAATGATCCTTCAACATTAGTGACAAAGAACCTTCTTCAACACAAACTGATCGTCCTAGCTGCAGTTTGAATGGACTTTATGCTCCAGTTACAGAAGAAATGAAGTCTGAGTCAAATAGATCTAGTAAGTAAGATAGTCTAATTACAGATATTAAATCTATCAAATTTCAAGTTCTCGTTTAAAGCTTTTTGTATTTACAACATGCAAACAAAACAAACTATTGATAGAACAATCTGAATTGAGCTATCAATGGAGAAAACATCTAAACTAATGGAAAACAATCTGTAAAACAACAGAACAATCTATAATGGATTAGAAAGAATATACTAGGATATTTAAGGAGGATCATGGATTAAGATTGAATTTACCTTTAGATACAATAAAAGATGCAAATTCGTATCCAAATAAATATATATTTATATTTTGTAACATCTTAAAGCGTTAACCTTCAGCGGCATCTGTGGAGCAATTCCACTTAATCTTGGAGGATTTCTCTAGCACTAGAAAAAGCTAAAGGATGGCTTTTAAAGTGAAGTAGTCAGATAAAGACTTGATAGTAGTGTACCAGGTAGGATACTCTATTTGCCTAACACATTGCTGGAAAGCTATACACCTCTACCCCGATATAACGTGACCCAATATAATACGGGTTCTCATACAACGCGGTAAAGCAGCACTCCGGCGGATCAGCGCATCAGCTCCCAGCCGTGGCGCTCCGCTTCTCGCCGATGTGTTGGGGAAAGGACGCCCCCCCATACTCACCTGCGGCGGGAAGCGGAGCGCCACGGTTGGGAGCTGGCGGAGTGTTGCGGGCTGGGGTTGGGCTGCTCCGCTTCCACCACTGCTGGTGAGTGCGGGACCTTTCCCCAACACACACACACACACACACCCCAGCGACGGCTGGGGCAAGGAAAGCGGAGCGGGCTGGGGCTGCAGCGCTCTGCTTCCCGCTGCAGGTGAGTACGGGGGGCGTCCTTTCCCCAACCTCCCCGCACTCACTGGCAGCGGCGGTCAGGGGACAAGGAGCAGGGAGGCCAAAGCAAGTTCGCTATAACGCGGTCTCACTTATAGTGCGGTAAGATTTTTTGGCTCTGGAGGACCACGTTATATCAGGGTAGAACTGTATATTTTTTGTAAGTTCTTTTTAGGGCCTGGCTCTCTCTGAACTACAAAAAATAGTTTATTCTGAAAATGACAGCATGTTGTGCTACATGTATACTCCATTACCGCATTACAGATCAGATCTGCTCAGGCTGTAAATCAAAACAAGACTTTTTTTTAAAATATTTTATTGGCAAAAAAACCACTTCTGCTAAATTACAGTTCATCAGGATTTCCCTTTGTATCTTCTAAAGATTTAAATGAGACAAAACAAGACTTTTCCAACTTGCTCTTCAGTGTCTGAAAATCCTTATTTGGTCCTCTTTATTTCTTTCATATGAACAGTAACCCCAAGCAAAATAATTCTGAAAGCAGATGGTAATGACATATTGCAGACTCAAGATGCAGTTCTCATCTCTCTCTCTCTCTCTCTCTCTCTCTTTCACCAGATTCAGATTCGAATGTGAAATGTACTATTTACCAAAAAAAAAAAAAAAAAAAATCAGTTATGTGTGGCTTTTCATCTGTAGATCTAAAAACACTTCACTAAGGCTGAATAAACTAACAGCTGAAAGCCAAATGCTAGGACTGTGTTGCAACTTGATGATTGTTTCATAGACACATTTTTTGGTACCTGGTATTTTTGTGTAACTGAAACACTTCATAGGATAAGACAGAAGTCAGAAACTGAGTCTGGAGAGAAAAGTATAATTGAGTGTATGCTAAATAGTAGTATTTATGAACGGTAATTCAATGTAGTGTGTGACAGAGATCCAGTCATCCTTAACTTGGGCACACTTTATTTTATTTTCTGGTTTGGGGAGAAGAATTTAAAATGCTGAAGTTTGAAGAATCTTATGATATAATTAAAATTTATTTAATTTTAAAAGACTGTTTCCATTGCAGTGTTGCCAACTCTTCCAAATCTATCATGAGTCTCTCAGTATTTTGTAAATCCCATCTCCTGGAGTCATGAGATTATGTGAGAATCTCCTCTCTCTCTCTCTCTTATATTTATTTATATATATATATATATATAAAATTTTCAAGCAAGTTTCTAGTACTCCTGGGTGTGGAGAAAAGTTGTAAAACATGGTCTGCGGTTCAATAAACAAAAGACAAATAAAAACCCAAAGCATTTTTTAATCTTGTTAATTTGGGGAGATGGGGGTTGACTCATGTTTTTTGAATTGTTAAGTTTGGGAATAGTGGCACTGACTGTCAGACAGGGAAGTTTTTAATTTGCAAGTGCTTGTAAACCATGTGCTTGTAAAGGGCCTCTGATAGAAAGTAAGGAGGATTTCCCTATGTATAACAAGGCAGCTGTTACCTGAGGAAATCAGGAGCTCGTACTATCATGTGCTGAAAATCTTCCACAGAGAGTCTGCCATCATTGTCTTGATCAGCTTCATCAATCACCTTATCACATACAAGACAAACCTCCTCTGGGGTAAGTTCATTTCGGGTCAGTTTGTTAACAGTTTTCTCCAAGTCTGATTTGCATATGTAATCATCATTGTTAAAATCTGTCAAAGGAAACAGAATTAATAAATTCAAAATTACAAGAGCTGTCCTCTACATGTCTCTCAGCCAGCCCCACAGTGAAAAGCTGTGTGTGTGACTCATTACCAAATCCCAATACCTCTGAATAATGGGACTCCCAAATAGAATTTTAGAATTGTACACTCGCAATTTTTAATTTGCATTTATAAAATTACTTAAAAGGCACTGTAATGGGGCACCTGCCCCGCACCGGCCCTGAGAGGGTTAAAACCAGCCTAGGGAGGCTGAGGGGCAGGCAGCCAAAGAGTGGCTGCAGGGGAAACAGTCCTATTAGGGTGATTGCTGTAGATAATTAGGACGGTGGCTGGACCAGCCAATCAGGGCTCAGCCGGCCCATATAAAAGGAAGCTACAGACCAGAGCCAGTAAGTCTGCTGCAGGGGACTCCTGATGGGCAGTCAGGATTTACAGCCCCCCGCCACTGAAGGAGCGGCCTGGCTGTGGACTGCCAAGCCACTGTGAGGAGTGGCTGGGCTCTTGTTGGAGAGAAGAAGGGGGGGGGGGGGAAACAGATGGTGACACAGCCAGAGGACTATGCCACGAAGCAGACGGTGAGAGAAAGAAGCCGTAATGGGCCTGCAGGGAGAGGCAAGGGTGGGACCCACCACCAACCGAGGGTGCACCTGCTGGGACAGAGCTAATTCCCAAAACACCCAGCAGGAGGTGCCAGTGTGTGAGTGACCCTGTGACAGACACCCATCCACAAACTCTGCATACTCAATCATATAGATCCTAAATAGCTTCACCAGTACAGAGTTTACCATGCTGCCAGGCCCAGAGTCAGAAGGGGCCCCAGTCAGCCTGATCCCCTGGCCGGCTGAGCCAGTCAGGAAAGCTGCCTCCACCCTTGCCCTGCCTCTTCCCACCCCTGCTCTGCCCCAGGCCTGGCCCCCCCCCTCCACCCCTTCCCCCCCTCAAGCTCCCTCCCCTGAGCTACATGTCCCTGGGGACTGCAGCAGGGGTTGGGCCCACCCTGCACTCACTGGGCGGTGGGAAGTGGAGCGCCCCTGCTCCACTCCACTGGCTCCTAACCACGCCGCTGGTGAGTGCTGGGGGGATGGTCCCCCCCCCTTCCCCCCGAGCCCGGGGAGCAGAGTGTAGCAGGCTGGGGCCGGGTCACTCCACTTCCCACCGCTCCGTGAGTGTGGGGTCGGGCCCACCCTGCAATCACGGGGCAGCAGGAAGTGGAGCGACCTGGCCCCGATCCGCTCTGACAGCTCGTGCTTGGGGGGGGGGGGTGTTCTTCCCTGCCCCCCAAGCCTGGGGAGGAGATGGAGCGGTGGGGAAGGGGCATAGGATGGGGAAGAGAAAAGGAAGTGGGGGCTGGGGGAATGAGGTAGTGGGGATGAAGGGGGTGGGGAGAAGAAGGGGCAGTGGGGAAGGGGCATGGGATGGGGAAGAGAAGGGGATGGGGGAAGTGGGGACCCAGCATGCAGCATCCCCTTGGCAGAAGCTGAGGCTCCCCTGTTAAGCAGGCCCATTGAACCCTCACCCTGACAAGCCCCACCTCCCCTACATCTGTACCACCCTGATGAGCCCCCCCCGACACCCTCCCCACTGAGCCCCCAGCCAAATGAGCCCCACCTCCCCTGCACCTAGACACTCCCATCCCCGCTGAGCCCCAAACACCTTCACCTGGACCCCTGCAGAATCCCATTGCTCCTGCACCTGGAACTCCACAATGAGCTTCTGTGCATCCAGCTCTCCCACTAAGCCACCTGCACCCAGATTGCCCCACAGAGAACTCTCTTACCCCCACCTGGATCCCCCCACACCAAGTCCCTCTGCACTTGGATCCTGCTTCTGGGCTGAGCCTGCTCACCCCACACCTGGTGCGCCTGACACAGGGGGGCAGGGCCCCAGGGTGTTTCTGGGGCAGGCCTGGCCCTTGCACTGTGTCAGGGTTGGGTGCAGCCTCACTGCCGCGTCCCTGTCCTGGGGTGGGGGGGAGGCTTCAGGGTAATCTCCCACCTCCACGCAACCAGTGGCCTGTGCTCCCCACTGCCATGTTGGAGCCTCCACATTTATTTGACATAAAATTTGCAGAATTTTAAAATATTGTGCACAGATTTTTTAATTTTTTGGTGCAGAATCCCCGCAGGACTATGGGGTGCTGTGATGGTGGGACTGTGAGGAAGGTGGTGGGCAGTGGGGAGGTCTATGGGCAGGGGACGCTGGGTGAGCGGTGTGGTGTGCAGGGTGCTGCAAGTTGTGGTGAGAGGCCAGCGGGGGAGGTCTCTGGGAGGGGTGGGGGCTGGGCATAGAGATCTGTGGTGGAGGTCTCTGAGCGAGGGGGCGCTGGGCATAAGAGTGGGGCATTGGGCAGGGGGCCGGTGTGGTGCGGGCCCGCCCTGAAGGGGAAGGGGCATGCTGGCAGCACAGGGCTGGGCAGGCCAGTGTGCATTTGGCAGCCGCAGGTTTGTAAACAGTGCCCTCCTGCTGGGCTGCGCAGAGTGGGACTGCTCCCGCCACGCTGTGCCTCATTGCTCCTAGCCCTCCCTTCACTCTGAAGACTGACCATCCTGCCCCCCTGCACCTTGCCCCATGGAGGCCCAGAAATATATCTGGGGCCGGGCCCACAAAAAGTTAATCCGTCCCTGAGCTTCACCCCCTAACAAAATCCCCCCATAATCAGAATAGCAAACTAATATTAATGAACTAAATGAATAATAAAGCACAGTTAAAGGAACTGTTTGATTTCCTTCCCGCCGCCCCCATGCTGAGTCACTTCCACTTAAGAGTGCAAAAACAGAACTTGCTGTTCTGTTTGTATTGCATAATAGATTGATCGTCTTTTGTTGAAATTGAAAGAAAATTCAACTGAAAACAATATTACAAGAAAGACTAAACTACTCCTGTTCTTAAAATTGCCCTATGAGAAAAACTGATATAAGGCAAGGCTTTTCAAAGAACCCCATTGGAGTTGGGGCAGGCAGAACTTTTCCAATCAGCCTAATAGTTTTTTCTTAAATGCTGCTTGCTCTAATCATGAGGATTGGAGATGAAATAACTGCTTTGGATGAAGCACCAGGAATTCTCCAGCAGATGTCAGACTCTGATCAGTTGCACCCTCCAATCCCAGTAAAACCAGATCAGAGCCACTCAAGTGCTTAATTAAAGAAAATTTTAAAAGGGGAAGGAGAGATACCAGAAGAATCTAACAAGAAAGGATTAAATGGCAAGACAAAACTAATTAAAAATGTGTATGTGCCAGAGGATGTAGGACCTGCCAACTTGTTTTATGGTAAGAAAAATTTAAAAGTCACAACCTAGCTATCTGCATCCAGCAGAGATGGAAACTCAGTATATGCAGCAGGAGAATGGGAGCCAGCTACTATAGAAAGGAACCATGGAACAGATCAAAAGTTGATCATCATATTTAATCTAAAGAGAGAAATCCCTGGGGGTTTTGACATACCAGCATTGGAGACATTCTTGGTGGATGGGAACTCCCAGAGGTAAGTAGGAAACGAGTCATGTCTTCCACTCTCCTCCATAGCTCCCCACCCCCTCAATGGGATTTCTGGTCAAAGACACCACTGTTAAATGTTATTGAAATCTTACATGGATGGGTTAAAGTACTCTACCATGCGAGATGCATGGATGGCCAGGAAGTGCATATCTGAACGTGCCAATTAAGCCAGTCAGGGACCCAGAAGTCCTGGACATAGCAAAGTAGTTGGTACTGGATAGCAAGTACTGATGTCAGGTTGACCAGAGTAGTCAAAGGACAGAATTGTTTTCATAATATGTAGGTTTCTCTGAAACTAAGCTAAAAAGGCCATATCTAGTTTAGCTTATGAGAAGTGTAAATCTTGATATGTTAAGCAAACTGCTTCTTTTAATTCCATTTCCTCTGTTTTTAAATCAATCTTGATTTTGGTCATGATTATTCGTCACGAACGATTACTGGTGATCACTCATGATTACTGGGTAATGTCACACAGTCCATAGAGAAAAGAAAACCTTGTAATTGCTAAGGTGAGGTGCTGCTGATTGAAGAATTTATAGAACCTACATGTCCTTCTCAGGCTTGGGCTACAGTTTACCAGTATAACTCTTTCAATTAGGGGTGTGTTTTTTGTTTCCAGACACTCTTATACCGTTAAATAGTAAAAGCCTTAGGTTATGTGTACGTTGTCCCGCAGTTCAGCCTATGGGGATGTGCACAACCATGCACACCAAAGTCCTGCACTGTAACTCCCCTGTGTGGACATTGTGGGCGCAAACAATAAGTTTCCTAGTAGCCCTGTTTGAAGAGGATTATGTTAATGTGAACTAGGAACATTTTAGTTCATGCCTGCAGCAGCCACACAGGGGAATTACAGCACAGAACTTCGATGCATATTGCTGTTCACACGCCTGTAGTCCAAACTGTGAGGTAGTATACACAAGCAACTAATATGGACAGACTTATACTGGTATAAAGCTGACTTATACCATTATGACTGTTCCCCTTCTTTTACGGGAACAAGTTATGCTGCTATAAGCACTTTTATATTGCTATAACTCTATCTCTGGAGAGACCAGGGGTTGGGGGAGGGAATACATTTTAACTACACTAGTATAGGTTTCCAAAAGGGCCTATATGGGATAAGAACGATGTGTATTCAAACAAATTCTTTAAATGGAGGTTGTGCATTACCACCATGGTCAGTTCTCAAAGTTTCAGGCCTCAGCAAATTCTTTAGGTTCTGTTATGAACCCTCCAATAAGAATATAAGAATGGCCGTACTGGGTCAGACCAAAGGTCCATCTAGCCCAGTATCCTGTCTACTGACAGTGGCCAATGCCAGGTGTCCCAGGGAGAGTGAACCTAACAGGTAATGATCAAGTGATCTCTCTTCTGCCATCTATCTCCACCCTCTGACAAACAGAGTCTAGGGACACCATTCCTTACCCATCCTGGCTAACAGCTATTAATGGACTTAGCCTCCATGAATTTATCCAGTTCTCTTTTAAACGCTGTTATAGTCCTAGCCTTCACAACCTCCTCAGGTAAGGAGTTCCACAAGTTGACTGTGCGCTGTGTGAAGAAGAACTTCGTTTTGTTTGTTTTAAATCTGCTGCCTATTAATTTCATTTGGTGACCCCTAGTTCTTGTATTATTGGAATAAGTAAATAAGGAAAAGTTATCTACTTTCTCCACATCACTCATGATTTTATATACCTCTATCATATCCCCCCTTATCTCCTCTTTTCCAAGCTGAAAAGTCCTAGCCTCTTTAATCTCTCCTCATATGGGACCTGTTCCAAACCTCTAATCATTTTAGTTGCCCTTCTCTGAACCTTTTCTAGTGCCAGTATATCTTTTTTGAGATGAGGAGACCACATCTGTACGCAGTATTCAAGATGTGGGCGTACCATCGATTTATATAAGGGCAATAATATATTCTTCGTCTTATTCTCTATCCTCTTTAATGATTCCTAACATCCTGTTTGCTTTTTTGACCGCCTCTGCAGACTGCGTGGACATCTTCAGAGAACTATCCACGATGACTCCAAGATCTTTTTCCTGATTTGTTGTAGCTAAATTAGCCCCCCATCATATTGTATGTATAGTTGGGGTTATTTTTTCCAATGTGCATTACTTAACATTTATCCACATTAAATTTCATTTGCCATTTTGTTGCCCAATCACTTAGTTTTGTGAGATCTTTTTGAAGTTCTTCACAGTCTGCTTTGGTCTTAACTATCTTAACCTCTCGAGGTCCCTTCCAGTCCTAGAATCTATGAATCTTGAGCAGTTTAGTATCATCTGCAAACTTTGCCACATCACTTTTTACCCTTTTCTCCAGATCATTATGAATAAGTTGAATAGGATTGGTCCTAGGACTGACCCTTGGGGAACACCACTAGTTACCCCTCTCCATTCTGAGAATTTACCATTAATTCCTACCCTTTGTTCCCTGTCTTTTAACCAGTTCTCAATCCATGAAAGGATTCTCTTTTATCCCATGACAACTTAATTTACATAAGAGCCTTTGGTGAGGGACCTTGTCAAAGGCTTTCTGGAAATCTAAGTACACTATTTCCACTGGATCCCCCTTGTCCACATGTTTGTTGACCCCTTCAAAGAACTCTAATAGATTAGTAAGACACGATTTCCCTTTACAGAAACCATGTTGACTTTTGCCCAACAATTTATGTTCTTCTATGTGTTTCGACTAATTTGCCCGGTACTGACGTTAGATTTACCGGTCTGTAATTGCCGGGATCACCTCTAGAGCCCTTTTTAAATATTGGTGTTACATTCGCTATCTTCCAGTCATTGGGTACAGAAGCCAATTTAAAGGACAGGTTACAAACCCTAGTTAATAGTTCCGCAATTTCACATTTGAGTTCTTTCAGAACTCTTGGGTGAATGCCATCTGATCCCGGTGACTTGTTAATGTTAAGTTTATCAATAACTGAGGCAGCTCGACAGACGTTTGAGGCTTGGTCTACACTAGGAACGTATGTCAGTATAACTATGTCACTCAGCCATATGGAAAATCCACATCCCTGAACGACAGAGTTGTACCAACACCCACTCACCCTCCTGCTGTAGACAGCATTGCATCGATGGGAAGGCTTCTCCTGCTGACATAGCTACCGCCTCTTGGGGAGGTAGAGTACTTACACCAACATGAGACGCTCATCCATTGGTGCAGGTAGCGTCTTCACTGAAGTTTTCACTCTTCACAGAGTTGTACATGTAGACCTGCCCTAAGAGAGATGACCCCCTTGGCTGTGATGATGAGGGCCATCTAAGTACCAAAGTACATACACAGACCCAACTGAGATGGCAGTTTGCAGTGCACATCTTAAGTGCTCTTGCATCAAGGAACCTTGAGTCAAATACAGCACCAGGATTACCTCCAAACTTTACTATCTATGCCTGTTTCACTCACCATAAATTTTAAAGGCATAATAAGCTTTGAGGTCTCTGGGAGCCATTTCACTCAGGACTGAAAACATGTCCAAAAAGTCATCTAAAGTCATGTTGCCCTCTCCATCCTCTGAGAAAACTTCTGCTATCCGTTGACGGAATGGATTGTCCTGTGGAACAGGGATGCAGGATAAAATGGGTCAGTCTTTACTATCATTTATGTCAAGGCATTTGACGGACTCAGTAGTAGCCCAGCTCTAGTTTTGCCCCCTCTTTATTTTAACCCAGGTGTGGCAGACAAACACCCCCTTGCTCTGCTACTCTTTTATGTACTGAGGCTGACTCAGAGACCAGCTTCAGCCTTCTCTACTCTACATGGTGCTTCAAAATGTTTTCAAAGAAAACTACTGGAAGCTTCCAGAAGGATGTTGGAATTAGAGAGCTATTCGCCAGGGAGCCAGGATTCAGATCTCTTTCAGCCTCCTGGTAATTAGTACAGGATGAATTATTTAGCAAAAGAAGAGGAAAGTGAAATGTGGCTCCCCATCTAGCATCTGTGTTCCTTGGACTGTACCTTCAGCTCTGCCATGCTGCCAATGAGTTCATAGGGAAGCTTCACATCTGGTTTATCTATGTAGCTGAGTGGGACCAGCTGTGGGGCCAGGTCTCGGTATCTGTAAAACAGTCTGGAAAGGGAAGGAAAGGCTCATTTAGGGCTCAGTATACTCATGGCTCTAATAACAATGTTTGTCTTTTCAATATTGCTCTTTATACTTCACATCATTTAGCAGGGTGGTTACATTTAAATGTCACGTAGTATGCTTGATGAAGGGAGAAACAGTGTGTGAAATATACTTCTTATATTATATATTAACCAGAAAAGTTATTTTCAGTGTTACATAAAAAAGAAGGGCATGAAAAGGTCTGTTCAAGAACTAGGCAGCTGTACTATGGGAAACAGAATGACAGAAGCAGTTTTCTAACGTTATTTAGTAATTTACTACTGCCTCAGTTATGCTTCCATCTCACTTCTGCTAGTCTGACATCGCTCGATCAGCAGCCATTTTTTACATGATTGTATTACTGAGAGGAACAGCCTTCAAAGTTCTCAATGCTCTAAGACTAATCCAGCTAAAATTCCACACTGGAGAAAATAAAATAACATAAAACAGTATTTATAACTATCTGGATTATTACTACTAAGCCAGCAGCCTACAATTGTCCACCCCTCATCCCCCCACCCCCCAATATCCATCACAGGCACCTTAGTGCTTTGCTGACACTCACTGTAGACTTTCATCTTGAGAGACCAGAGCGTGCTCCCTCACACTCTCATGCACCTTCCATGGCCTGCCTATCTTAATCCCCAACCCCTAATCTTTCTAGCCTGCTAGTCCTTTTTACTCCACCCCCTTGCCTCCTCCCTGATTATTTATTATTTGTATTACCATAGCAGCTAGGAGCCTCAGTCATGGACCAGGATACAATTGTGATAGGTGCTGTACAAACAGCACAAAAAGACACTCTGCCTCAAACAGTTTACAGTCTAAGTTGGCTGCCACCTGTCATGCAGCTGGCTCATGAATGTTTTAGAGGCTGATCAAGAAATTGGCCAGAATGGCAGGAATCACATTGCTCATCTAAGAACTGAAAATTGTCAGATGTTGCAGCTAACTACCCTGCCAGCGGTTTAGGATTCCAGACACTGATCTGCAAACATATTTGCAACACATTGAAATTTCTGCCGTTTCTTCAGGAATCCCATGCAATGTGGTATGAGGACACTTAGCTCAGCAAACTAGGAACATGGTCTCTTTGTGTCTCTTATTAAACTAATTCAGCTGCCAGCCTTAGTAAATGATAGAATGGCCATTCACATACAGCAAATCCTGATCTTCCTACCCTATAGAGTTGGTGTGACCTCCAGTGCACCAGATGCAGTTCAGCTGACTGGGGAAGGCAGGCCAGGAGGCTGGAATCCCCTCAGAGGATACACAGCCCCTTCAGACTAGGAGCCTCCTTCTGGTGGGGTGCCAGCTGGGGGAGCAGGAGGTGGCTCTGCTACTGCACTGTCCTTCCTGAAGAGAGAGAATCTAACTAGGATAGAAACTACAGTACTGCAATCTTTAGATGGCTGTAACAGCTGCAGAATGGCTCTCCTGCTGCTCTGAAGCCTCTAGGAAAGGATTCCTCCAGCCCCATCCCTATACAATTCCCCTGGTCAAGTCCCTGTGCTTGAAATGGGGTTTGCCCCCCTATTGCAGCAATATAACAGGCTCAGTGCCTTGTCAGATTGAAAAGATTTCTATTTTCATGAGTCATAGAAGGGCAAATTAAGCCAAACCCTGTCTCAGTTCAACTCTATCTGACTAAACCTAGGAACAAAACTGGGTCAGATCTCTGGGCTCTAGTCTGCTTTCACTCTGCTTTTCTCAGATGAATTCTAAGGGAAAGGGAAGCTTGTAGGTGTTCTGCACAGTTTTTTCCCCTGTGCCTGCAGTGGCACCTCAATCTGTGTTTTAGTTTCTTGAGCAGTCCTTGTTCTCCGCAGGTCCTTGTTCCCTGGATAGAGAAAGTTAATAAAGGCAAGAGATGGCCAAGTTCTTTTTACTAAAAACAAAAGAAAAAATAACAAAACAACCCCCCCCCCCACCCACACACACACACTTTTTGTCTTTTAAGTCCTTCTCAAGGTATTAGTCACCAGTAGCCTTTTCCATGTACCTCTGCTTCCCAGCTAGCCACCCAGGCATTAGTACCCCTGCTTGAAGGCTGCCTTACTTGGCAAGTGTATCTCCAGTTTATGGCCAAAAGAGCTGCCTCATATCCACATGCATAATCCATACTGGGATGTATGTGAGCAAATGCTGCTCATGGCTCTGTGCGACCATGAATTCTGAGTGAAGCTCTTCTTCGTGATCCCCTCCTAGTGAACAAGGTGATGCAGAGGAGAGAGGGAAGAGCTGCTGGGTTAGAAAAGAGCTGTAAAGCACTGCACCGCATTTTATAAACTAATTCTACAGACAGTCTTCTCAGTAATATTTCATTCCAGCTCTCATTGAAGTCAAGGCCTCTTATTGTGGTTTTAAATATGGATTTAGGTGCCTAAATGAAGGCACACAACTTTAAGCATTTTGGATGTAATAATGACTCATAGATTTTTAAGGTGCAAATAAGCGATCTTCAAAAGATCTCAGGAGAATTAAGAATGGGGTGCAATAATGGAAATATTTTATGCCTACCTTGCCTTTGAAATGAGCAGACCTTTTCCCCCTGCAAAAACAAACAAGCAAACCCACAGGTGCTAGGAATAGAGAACACCTCCAGGACCATCTAGTCCACCCAGTGGTAGGAGTGTCCTCTACCCTAATCTCTTAGGCTTCCTTAGATACCTGCTAAAATTTCCCTTCCTTTTTTCTCAGCTTTAAGGTTTAAAAAAATGGGCTTGTTGTACCCTTCAAATGTGGGACTTCATCTTGCCTTTTGTTGCCCACCCAAACCTCCCACTGATTTTGTTAGGACTCAGAGCTAAGAAAGGGAGAAGATCTATAAAATGACCTCAAAAAGTGTTCATTTTTCTCAGTGCTATTTACTTCTATTCTTGCACTAGACTGAGGAGACCATTCACAGTTGTCACCAATTAAAATGGTATCAAACAATGGGACAGAATTTTCTAAAGGGTTTCCTATCAATAATAAATGCCTTATTTATGATATAATTATGGCCTTGGCCTCTATTCAATACACAAAGACACAAACAGCTTAGGTTTAATTTATTACAGATGTTCACTTCATTTGCATTTTGTGCTGCACAGCACTCATAAACAGAGACCAGGGTGGGCAGCAATAGGAGATCACAGTCTGCTGTAGAAGGGCACTCTACTTTCCAAAGGAATTGGCACACTAATGTTGTGCAGTGACAACCTAAGAAAGGGGCAGGTGCTGGAAGTGTTTCTGCTGATTAATTTGCTGCATGGTAAATGAGAACCAAAAGCTGATTTCCCCATGCAAACGGTTGTCCACCACATCAGCAGAATACACTACTATTGTGTGCCAGCACCTGCAAAAGTACACTGTGGTACCACTAGGAGAGGAGACCAGGTTCAGGTTGCCAATTAGGACTCTTGATCTCTCAGCCAATGAGGCATATAATGTATTACAAAAATCACTAAGCCCTTCCTCCTCACCCCCTTGTGCCCAGGTGACTAAAGATCAAATGAATTGGCCAATATGTACCACTTACTGGGAAGAGGTCCTAAAATTTCTGGAAATGAGCGATTCAGGCTAACCCAGGCCTTGTGCTCCAATGAGGCACCAGGCTTCAAAATATCACCACAGCTTTTCACATAGAAAGTCCCAGTGGGTGACATCATGTTGTCTCAGCAAAAGCTTTTAGGCTACATGATTACTGTGGAATCATTTTTGTGAAATAATTTAATCCCTAATCTTGTTTCATGGGACTTGGGGCTTGCAAAAAAGTCTCAGGAAAATATCATAAATGCAGCTGTAAAAAGTGACAGAAAACAATAGATGCTCTGGAGACAGCACTATATTGTCAGGACAAAATTAAAAGCTTTCACTTTAGCTTTTGCTCTGTTTTAATAGACAAAATGAGCCAACAAAAGTCATGGAAAAGAGCATGTTACAGGGTCAAAGCAGAATGATTTCAAAGCTAGAACAATCCTGCGTTTGTAAAGAGATGAAACAGAGGCTCTAATTACATTTTTATAAATCTAAGAAATTATAGTTACCATTAAAAAAACTAAATTTGCATGGCACTAAAATATTTCTTAGGTTACACTATAAAGACAATAGAACTACTGGGAAAATATTTAATCAAATAGATGGCATATGCCAAGGGTAGCAATATTCTGTGTATCACTTGTTATAAAACAAGATAGTTGGGCATGGGGCCCTCTGGCAGAGTATTTAGTGAAATACTTAAATGTAACTTGTTATACTGTTTTGGGTGGAAGTGGCTGGCATGTTAATTGAATTATAGATTTTTGTCTTAACTAAAGACATTGAACATGATTTTTCTGCATGTGTGTATACACTCTGCTGTTATCTATCACAATGACGCCGTATTAAATCCTACTTAAAACGTATTAAAAAGATTACTAAGATCACTAGATGAGTGGCCTGACTTTATTATAATCTCCTTATAGTTTTACAGACAAAAAATATAGACGCACCTCAGAATTTCTTTCCTTGTAAAGAATGTGCAGTCCTGTAAAATATGGAAAAATATAAAATGTGGTGGTGAATTTTTTTTTTTTGTTTTTAAACACACACTGGCCCAAACTCTTTCCTGTTGTAAACATACTGCCTTCACTGGATTTACATTAATGATGAAGCTGGCCCAAGCTTTATAAACTTTCTGTTTACAATTATAGAGTAATGTTTGACAGTTTCTTCTCACATAAAAAAAGGTAAAGGGGTATTAAACAGCCATAAACCATTTACTCTAAAGACTTCGGACACCATTTGATAGTCCTGTTTAGTGCCATATAACTAAGTGCTGGAGACTGCTTTAAAACAACCTGCCATTATCCTGCATTGTGTCTAATTTGTCTTTTGTTTGTTCTTACCTGATATGCATCCAGCTGCTCTGGAGTGAAAATGGTTTGTTTATTGCCCATTTCTGTTTCTGAATCCTGATTCTTGTCCCATTGCTCTTTCCCCTTAAGTTACCTTTACAGGAAGGCTGAATATTGAGATATGAAAAGCTGCAACAATGAGGTTCAGACAGAGAGGAGGATCAGGTAACCACCTTCCCTGCTTCATGGATTTCAGAATCATAATAGGAGCATTTCATCAAATCTTTAGTCTGAATACATAAGACTCATATAGCATCATTCACCTGCTTCCTGTGTGCTCTGCAGAGACTCATATTACAGCATTTAACAAACAACTAACACAATTTCTATCCCTTGTCTCTGAACTAGATAGGGGACTGTGTGGATTTTAGTTTTATGTTTCTAGCAAGTAAATTCACATACCTAATGACTGCTAGGAACTCTCTTTCTTTCTTCAACATTCAGCAACTCACTCTAAAAAAGAATCACAGTGAGTATGGTCCTTAGTCCTTTTCTTGATGTTCATTATAATACACATTCTGCACCATATGCTATTATACTGTATTTTTGACTGTGTACAGCAGCAATATTATACTCAATCTCTCTCTCTCTCTTTTTTTTTTTTTTTAACATCCATCCCGTGCCAATGTTGGCACACAATGCAGAAACCATTCCTCTGTCATTTACTGCTGCTTCCTTCCATTTGCTCTATGGTATTGAGATTGACTATTCTGCCCTCATTGCTAAGGTTTCTCTTATGTGTCCTCATTTCTCACACCAGTTGGTTTCCAGTTGACACCTTCATGTGTTAGTCTGTGTTGGATTCAAGTCTGAATCTGGATTACATGACCCAAAAATGCCAAGTGCCCGCTTCTGATTCTAGTGGAAATGACTGACATCTCTACATAATTAGTGTCTTTCAATTGAGGTATTGCCAACCTCAAGCATTCAACAGTCATGAGTCAGGCCCCAAAAATCATGAGATTTTTTGGGGGGGGGGAATGTTTGGCAGAGGCACTGGAACAATGTGTATAGTGGGGGCACTGAGAGCCATTGAACCAAACTGTAAACCCTGTATATAATGGAAACCACTTAAAGTCAGGGGGTGCTGCAGCACCCCCTGCACTCCTAGTTTCAGCACCTATGAAGTTTGGGGGTTTTCTTATTTGCCTTTGGATTCTGAGCCTTTAGGGTTCGTTTGCTTCATGTTTTCAAGCTTTTTTCCTGTAACCATCAGGGCTAGAAACTTACTTAAAAATAATCAAAGCTGACATTTTCACGTTACCTCCTGATTCCAACAGCTGGGGCTTTAAGAAAAACACCAAATACACTGCTTTACAGCCAAAATGCTTCTGAAATAAATGTAGTCAAACTTTACTAATTCTGGGTCACTGAGAACGAAAATGATGCTTAAAATTGTTGATTGGCTCTAGTTTTCAAGATATGCTATTGGGTCAGTATATACGACCCTTGACTTGGGAATGGCGGAGGATAAGTGAGTTATAAAGGGAAGGGATCTCAATTTAAACCAGAAATGACTAAAATACATCTTTGACTGGATCTATGAATAAATCTATGACTGGGTTTGGACAGTACTTGCTTTTTAGGCAAAACAATGAATGATGCAATCTGAAGCTGGTATTGCATCATACATGATATGAATTGCATCATGTTATTCCTAGAAGTCATGGATGATGCAATCATAACGAAGCTTACATCACTCTGCTGAACAAATTGCCCTATATCAGCTCTAGAAATCATACAGTGTCATGCTCTCTTATTTGTCAGTGTTTGATTTTGCAAAGGGACACATTTCTGTTTAGCCAAAGTGAGCAGAGATGCCTCGTACTTGTGTGAACAGTGCAGATAACTTCTGCTATGTTTGTGGTGAAGTGACTTTTGCATCACAAAAGCGCAGTATAACCACTATGGTTAAGAAAGCCTATCACCTTTATTTTGGCTGCAAAATTGGAGATCAGGACAAGAGGTGAGCCCCACACATATGCTGCAACACTTGTGCAACAAATCTTCGCCAGTGGTTGAACAGGAAAAGGAAATCTATGCCTTTTGCAGTGCCAATGATTTGGAGAGAGCCAACAGATCATACCAGCAATTGTTACTTCTGCATGGTGCCTCCAGTTGGGAAAGGTGTGTCAAAGAAGAAAAAGTGGACTGTGCATTATCCAAACATTCCATCAGCTATACGCCCAGTACCCCACAGAGAAGGACTGCCGGTTCCTGATGCACCAGAATCATTCTCACTTGAGTCAGATGAGGAAGAGGAAGAGGATGAAACTTCTGGTCCTGAACCATCAATGTCACAGGACGCACATTTTCTCCCATCCTCCTCCTCTGAACCACACCTCATAACACACGGTGAACTGAATGACCTTGTCAGGGATTTGGAACTACCCAAGAGTAAGGCAGAGCTGTTGGGCTCCAGACTACAGCAGTGGAATCTCCTGGCAGGTGATGCTAGGGTTTCCATGTTCCGTGACCGTCAAAAGGATCTTGTCCCATTCTTCTTCATGGAAGGGGATCTTGTAGCCTGCAACAACATCGATGGTGTGATGTCAGCCCTCAACATCGTTCACGATCCAGATGAGTGGAGACTGTTCATTGATTCATCGAAGACGAGTCTTAAAGCTGTTTTACTGCATAATGGCAATGTTTTGCCATCAATTTCAGTTGGTCATGCAGTCCATATGAAGGAAACCTATGACAACATGAAACAACTTTTGAGGTGCATAAACTATGACCAACATCAGTGGCAGCTTTGTGGCCATTTGAAGGTTGTTGCTCTCTTGATTGGTCTGCAGACTGGATACACAAAGTACTGCTGTTTTCTCTGCGAATGGGATAGTCGTGCAAGAGATTCCCACTACATCAAGAAAGACTGGCCACTCCGACAGTCATTGGAGCCTGGGAGGAAAAGTGTTTAGCATCCACCACTTGTTGAATCAAGGAAGATTTTGTTACCACCCTTACACATCAAGCTGGGTCTGATGAAGAACTTTATCAAGGCCATTGACAAAACACAAGCAGCTTTCAAGTACCTCCGTGGAAAATTTCCAAGGTTAAGTGAAGCTAAGATAAAGGAAGGTGTCTTTGTTGGTCCTCAGATTTGTAAACTTCTTCGAGATGATGCATTTGACCATGCACTGCGTGGCAAGGAAAAGACGGCATGGAAAGCCTTCCAGTTAGTGGCAATAAATTTTCTCGGAAACAAGAAGGCAGACAACTACAGGTTGTTGGTGGAAAACCTCCTCAAGGCATACAAAAGCCTTGGTTGCAACATGTCACTAAAGATACATTTTTTGCACTCTCATCTAGATTTTTTTCCACCGAACTGCGGAGCAGTGAGCGACGAGCACGGCGAGCGATTTCACCAGGACATTGCAACAATGGAGAAACGCTATCAGGGCAAATGGAGCCCATCAATGCTTGCAGACTATTACTGGACAGTGACAAGAGATGCTCCATTTTAATGAATACAAGAGACAAGCCAAGAAGCGCCGAGTAGACACTGAATAGGACTAAACTATGTACATAATAGTTTTTTGCCTTTTATTTCATAATAAATTTTATTTATATAACCCTTTTGCTGATTTTTAAAGTGTTACATAAACAGGACAGGTGAAATATTATCATGTAAAGCAACCATAAACACATGAAAAGACCTAGGTTTACAATTTATGATTAAAACTGTACTATTCTACACAATATACATAGACATAAAATGTAAAAACTTAAATATCTTAGAAACAGTAGCCAATCAGTTGTTTTAATTGTCATATTTGAATTCAGCACATCAAAATACATAATAAATAGCACATTTTATCTCTGAAGCAGATGACTTCTCAAAAATTGTAGACCAGTGATATTACGAAACTTGCAATAAAATTGTGAGAGGTGACAACTGTCAGGACAAAATGAAAAGATGGCGCTTTAGTTTCTGCTTGGCTCTAACAGACAAACAAAACGAGGACAACGAAAGCCAAGGCAGCCAGTATGTTACAGTGTCAAAGCCGAATGATTTCAATGCTAGAACAGCCCTGCGTTGGTAAGGAGACAAAAGTGATTTTAAACCAGAAGAAACGGATCCTCTCCACCAGCGCCCTAGCTCTCAACACTCCCTCCCGCGCTAGGCTGTTGTGTTGGCGCCAGCCCGTGGGGGTCGCAGTCCGAGCGCCTTCCCCTTTCCCCAGCCGGGCTCAGTGAGGCCAGGCTCCAGAGGGGACGCCAGGGAGGTGTTGGTTTTTCCTCCTTCGTGCACTACAGAAAGCTCCCTTTGGGGTGAGGTTTTTCCCGGGGCCGGGGAGGTGGTGTGATGGTCACGGTGCTTACAGTGGAAAAGCTACCCGTGCACTACACAACACTCCTCCTGTCATCCCGGGGAGAGGCCCCGTCCCTCTCACGGGGCGGCGGCTGCTGCTGACAGCAAAACAAGAGCCCTCACGCCCGGCTCGGCCCCCGGATCCCAAGCGCTGCCCGGCTCGCTGGGCGGGGGGGTCGGGGTCAGCCCCAGCCCATTGCCGCGGGGGCTATGCATTGTGCGACTCACGGGCAGGAGACCTAGCTCCGCCCTTAAACCGTTGCCCCGCCCACCCGGCCCCGTTCCGCGGTGTGTAACCCGGAAGCGCTCGTGTGCCTGGCCTAGGCCTTGGCGCGGGATGGCGGATTATGAGAGTGTCCAGCGCGCGCCGCTGCGGCTGAAGGGGAGCGGTGCGGCCCCGGCGCTTGGGAAGCGGTGAGCTGCTCGGGTTTATCAGTGGGGCTCCCGGCCTCTGGTGGGAGTGGGAGGATGGTTCACTGGTCGGGGGGCTCCCTTGGCCTCTTCTCTGAAGCTGCCTGGTCTGTTTTGCTCCAGGAAGAAGAAGGCGGCTAAGGACAAAAGCAAAATCCTGGAGCAGATCGTGAGCAGTAAGAAGCAAGAGGAGGAGAAGACGCGGGCTCTGGACAAGCGGACCCCTGCACAGCTTGCCTATGAGAAGATGCAAGAGAAAAGGGTATGGGGCCAGCTCCTTCTGAGCCGTGCTGGGGGGCGGGCAGAGGGTGGGAGAGTAATGGCTGAGGTGTGTTTGGCCTAAGTGCAACTTGCTTTTACTTTAAACTTGCCTAAAGGATATTTTTGTAGCTTGCCCCAAGGCGAAGTCCCTTTTTCAAAGGGACACTATTAAGGGCCCAAAAGCAAGCTATTCCACTGGTTAGGAAAGATAGAAAATGTGGCAAAAGACCACCTTGGCTTAACCACGAGATCTTGCATGATCTAAAAAATAAAAAGGAGTCCTATAAAAAATGGAAACTAGGACAGATTACAAAGGATGAATATAGGCAAACAACACAGCAATGCAGGGGCAAGATTAGAAAGGCAAAGGCACAAAATGAGCTCAAACTAGCTATGGGAATAAAGGGGAACAAGAAGACTTTTTATCAATACATTAGAAGCAAGAGGAAGACCAAAGACAGGGTAGGCCCACTGCTTAGTGAAGAGAGAGAAACAGTAACAGGAAACTTGGAAATGGCAGAGATGCTTAATGACTTCTTTGTTTCGGTCTTCACCGAGAAGTCTGAAGGAATGCCTAACATAGTGAATGCTAATGGGAAGGGGGTAGGTTTAGCAGATAAAATAAAAAAAGAACAAGTTAAAAATCACTTAGAAAAGTTAGATGCCTGCAAGTCACCAGGGCCTGATGAAATGCATCCTAGAATACTCAAGGAGCTAATAGAGGAGGTATCTGAGCCTCTAGCTATTATCTTTGGAAAATCATGGGAGACGGGAGAGATTCCAGAAGACTGGAAAAGGGCAAATATAGTGCCCATCTATAAAAAGGGAAATAAAAACAACCCAGGAAACTACAGACCAGTTAGTTTAACTTCTGTGCCAGGGAAGATAATGGAGCAAGTAATTAAGGAAATCATCTGCAAACACTTGGAAGGGGGTAAGGTGATAGGGAACAGCCAGCATGGATTTGTAAAGAACAAATCATGTCAAACCAATCTGATAGCTTTCTTCGATAGGATAACGAGTCTTGTGGATAAGGGAGAAGCTGTGGATGTGGTATACCTAGACTTTAGTAAGGCATTTGATACGGTCTCGCATGATATTCTTATCGACAAACTAGGCAAATACAATTTAGATGGGGCTACTATAAGGTGGGTGCATAACTGGCTGGATAACCGTACTCAGAGAGTTGTTATGGTTCCCAATCCTGCTGGAAAGGCATAACGAGTGGGGTTCCGCAGGGGTCTGTTTTGGGACCGGCTCTGTTCAATATCTTCATTAACGACTTAGATATTGGCATAGAAAGTACGCTTATTAAGTTTGCGGATGATACCAAACTGGGAGGGATTGCAACTGCTTTGGAGGACAGGGTCATCATTCAAAATGATCTGGACAAATTGGAGAAATGGTCTGAGTTAAACAGGATGAAGTTTAACAAAGACAAATGCAAAGTGCTCCACTTAAGAAGAAAAAATCAGTTTCACACATACAGAATGGGAAGAGACTGTCTAGGAAGGAGTACGGCAGAAAGGGATCTAGGGGTTATAGTGGACCACAAGCTAAATATGAGTCAACAGTGCGATGCTGTTGCAAAAAAAGCAAACATGATTCTGGGATGTATTAACAGGTGTGTTGTGAGCAAGACACGAGAAGTCATTCTTCCGCTCTACTCTGCTCTGGTTAGGCCTCAGCTGGAGTATTGTGTCCAGTTCTGGGCACCGCATTTCAAGAAAGATGTGGAGAAATTGGAAAGGGTCCAGAGAAGAGCAACAAGAATGATTAAAAGTCTTGAGAACATGACCTATGAAGGAAGGCTGAAAGAATTGGGTTTGTTTAGTTTGGAAAAGAGAAGACTGAGAGGGGACATGATAGCAGTTTTCAGGTATCTAAAAGGGTGTCATAAGGAGGAGGGAGAAAACTTGTTCACCTTAGCCTCTGAGGATAGAACAAGAAGCAATGGGCTTAAACTGCAGCAAGGGAGGTCTAGGTTGGACATTAGGAAAAAGTTCCTGTCAGGGTGGTTAAACACTGGAATAAATTGCCTAGGGAGGTTGTGGAATCTCCATCTCTGGAGATATTTAAGAGTAGGTTAGATAAATGTCTATCAGGGATGGTCTAGACAGTAATTGGTCCTGCCATGCGGGCAGGGGACTGGACTTGATGACCTCTCGAGGTCCCTTCCAGTCCTAGAATCTATGAATCTATGAAGGTCAAATCTAAGTTGTGAAATGCAGACTCAGTGTGTTATGTTCACGCATGCGAAAAATGAAGTATCACAGCACTGTGTTTCTATGTTCAATTTTTAGCAAATGGAAAGAATACTGAAGAAAGCCTCCAAAACTCATAAACAAAGAGTTGAAGTAAGCAATGTTCCCTCTAATTTTTTACATTCATGTGTGGAATCAATTTTGTTATGTGCACCAATATGGAGGTGATGTGTGGTGGGGGTGGGGCCTGGGGGGTGGGGGTGGGGATGAGGGGTTTTGGGTGCAGGAGGGGGCTCAGGGCTGGGGTGAGGGCTCTGGGGTGGGGCTGGGGATGATGGGTTTGGGGTGCAGGCTGCCCTGGGGCTGTGGTGGGGACAGAGGACTCCCCCAGGCCTCTCTTGCTGCAGCAGCTCTGGCCGGGCTGGGGGAGAGGTGCCTCTTCCCAGCTGTGGCAACTCCTCATCTTTGGCCCAAAGACTACTACTGTTTTTTTTTCAGATATGGACTTTATTTAATTTCCTGAAGATTTGACTACTGCAGTGTCCTCTGTACAGGCCTGCACCTTACATTGACCTAGAAATTTAAACTGGTACAAAATACAGCAACCTGCTTAGTAAACAGAACCCCTAGCTTGGGAGCACAGTGAGATGGTAAAACTTGAAGATGATACAGTGATTTAAGTTCTTCAAATCTAGAGAAGACTGAAGAATTTCATAAGGACCTAATAAACTAGGTGAATGGGCAGTACAATGGGCTATGGAATTCAATATTGACAAATGCAAGGTGTAATGCATATGGTACCCATTGCTGGGTTCTAAATTAACTATTAAGTAAGGGGGAAAAGTAATCTGTGTTGGTATATATAAAGTGAATGATTGGAAATATAGAAACTAGTGGCACATCTTCACCTGAAATACTGTGTTCAGTTCTTGTCACCCTGTCATCCTATCTCAAAATACATAGCAGATGTAGAAGAGGCTCTAGAGCAGGGTTGGGCAAACTTTTTGGCCTGAGGGCCACATCTGGGTATGGAAATTATATGGTGGGCCATGAATGCTCACAAAATTATTAAATCAAGTTTATTTGAATCTTTCTGAATTGTTAAAGATACATTTTAGTGGAAATAAACATAAAACCTTACTTACTATTATAAATATACCATCATAACAACGTATTCTGATAAGTAAACCAAATTTACCACCTTTCCATGCCCTTTCTCTCTAGCCTGAATTTGTCGGGCGTCAGCTTTCAGTCATTGGAACTCATTGAGATTCACCAGCCTCCTGCTCTCAGAAATCTCCTCCCACATAGGTCCCAACAGCCCACAGCTTTGAAAACCACCACTGAGCACTTACCTAAGCCAACAAGTAGCAGGCACATGGGCTTGCACATTCCAGGCTCTGATGGCGCGTTTGGGTTGTGCAGCCGGAGTAACATGTGTGCCCTCACGCCTGTCAGACTGGTCCTGAACACGCGGGAGCACTGGGCGGGCAGAGCGGGGCAAGCCCCCAACCCCGGCTGGAGCGCTGAAGCGGGGCAATGGAGCTCAAGGGTCAGATTAAAAGGTTTTACGGGCTGGACGCGGGCCATAGTTTGCCCACCCCTGCGCTAGAGACAAGCAGCAGAAATAGAGGCATTAAGAGACTTGTATATGAAGAGAAAAATGGAGGATTAGGACTGTCCTTGTTTTGGAAAGAAGACAAGGATATTAGTGAGGTATATAAAATAGGTGGTATAGAAAGATAAATGTGTTATTTCTATGTAAGCTCTTTACATACAGGAGAAGAGGAATAGTGAATGAAATTGAAAGGCAACAGATTTACAACTGATAAAAGAAAATTAATCTGTGTAGCTCACAACCACAACTTATTGAAGTCAAGAGTTTTTACCAGGATCCAATAAAGGATTAGCCACCTATAAGGATTTCTTAAATGATACAAGGTCAAAAGCCAACCACTTGATGGGAAATTAGGTAGAAACTTTCTTTCTGGGCATTCTATTCCATAACTGTCCATTGTGGGGTTTCTTGCCCCTTTCTCTGAAGCATCTGTTCATTCCCTCTAAAGCACCTGGCATTGGCCACTGTTGGAAGACAGAATACTGTGCTAGATGGACCATTGGTCTGACCCAGTATGGCTGCTCTTATGTTTTTATCTGGTACTGGCAGACAGTATACTATATCAGTTCTGCTAATGGTTTGATCTGGAATTGCCAAGTATAAACATGGTGGAGGAAATAGCAAGGTCAGGTATCTCAGTAATATATATCTTAAAATACTTTTTTTTTTTTTTTTTTTCCTCCTAGGATTTCAACAGACACTTGGATGCTCTGACTGAACATTATGACATTCCCAAAGTTAGCTGGACTAAGTGAATGTCTTCCCTTCCACAGTTTTGGATTCTGAGTAGGCTTTTTATTCAAAGGAAATGACTGCGCAAATCTCTGCTCTCCAAGTTGGATATTTTATTAATGTTATATAAACACTTGCATCCTGACACTTTTTCATTGTTCATTTAAAACTATGTTCATAGCACAGCCATCTTCTTGAACTACTAGTAAAGGCCCTGAGCCTCCACTCAGGTGCAAGGATATGGATCCTTTGCAGAGCTCTCTGCAGTATCAGGGCCAAAGGTAGTTCATGCTTATTGGAGAAATGTATCTAGTGTATTGTTCTAACATTATCTGGTAGATACCTCTTCTCTTTTTTCCTTTGAAAGGAGAACTTTGACAGTGTCCTACATAATAAACTTCATTTATGAATTCAAGGGATTATGTCATTTGTCTACATCTAGGGACCGAGTGGCTAGGTAGCAGTTCTGCAGAAAAGGACCTAGGGGTCACAGTGGACGAGAAGCTGGATATGAGTCAACAGTGTGCTCTTGTTGCCAAGAAGGCTAACGGCATTTTGGGCTGTATAAGTAGGGGCATTGCCAGCAGATCGAGGGACGTGATTGTTCCCTTCTATTCGACATTGGTGAGGCCTCATCTGGAGTACTGTGTCCAGTTTTGGGCCCCACACTACAAGAAGGATGTGAAAAATTGGAAAGAGTCCAGCGGAGGGCAACAAAAATGATTAGGGGTCTGGAGCGCATGACTTATGAGGAGAGGCTGAGGGAACTGGGATTGTTTAGTCTCCAGAAGAGAAGAATGAGGGGGGATTTGATAGCAGCCTTCAACTACCTGAAGGCGGGTTCCAAAGAGGATGGAACTCGGCTGTTCTCAATGGTGGCAGATGACAGAACAAGGAGCAATGGTCTCAAGTTGCAGTGGGGGAGGTCTAGGTTGGATATTAGGAAACACTATTTCACTAGGAGGGTGGTGAAGCACTGGAATGCGTTACCTAGGGAGGTGGTGGAGTCTCCTTCCTTGAAGGTTTTTAAGGCCCGGCTTGACAAAGCCCTGGCTGGGATGATTTAGTTGGGAATTGGTCCTGCTTTGAGCAGGGGGTTGGACTAGATGACCTCCTGAGGTCCCTTCCAACCCTGATATTCTATGATCTAGAATTACTCTTAAATATTTCCTTGTTGCATCCTAAAACCCTTCTTAAACTGCTAGTAATTCTTCAAAATAACTATAGACCTAGAACTACAAATGAGAAATGCTTCTTTACAACCTTTTTTTTGTGATTGGATTACATATGCAAGGGGAATGGTGGCACCTAGATGGTACAGTGGCAGTTATCAGCCTCACCCTGCTGAACTGATTCATATTTACAGTTCTTTAGTCCCTCATTCTGTTTTGGAAGAACACTAAGTGCCATTCTTGGTTAAAATCTTAACATATTTAATTATGAAAACAATTAAAATATTGCTCAATTAATATTAATCTTGGGAGTTAGAACATAAGAATGGCCATACTAGGTCAGACCAAAAGTCCATCCAGCCCAGATTCCTGTCTGACAGGTGCCCCAGAGGGAGTGAACCTAACTATGCTTTGAGTATGGTCTTTCAACTTGTTATGCACCCACCTTATAATAATTTCATCTAAACAGCATTTCCCTAGTTTGCTTATGGCAATGTCATGTGGGACTGTGGCAAAAGTCTTGCTAAAATCAAGAAATACCATATCTGCTGCTTCCTCACATTAACTAGGCCAGTAACCCTGTCAAAGAAAGAAGGAGAATTCACTAATTGATACAGACAAGACAAAAGGGTGAAGGTTAGAGACGTTAAAAAGAAAAAGTAGATAAAAGCACTCTAGTGAACAGTGGTGAACAAAAGCAGAGCTGACCTAGGTTCATCTGTGGGTCAGCATGTGCCACTCCAAGGACATGGGGTGGCAGGAACACCTGCTTCCTCCCCTAAAATGGCTTATGCCACAGAGTGGGAAGTGCAGGTCTAGGCCTGGGGCGCTGTGGCCCTCCTGGGAAGCAGCAAGACAACAGCCTGTTCCTGATGCGAGGCCCTGCCCACCACAGCGCTGTCCTGCCAGTCTGTTCCATCAGCTCTCTATGGTTCTGGTCAGGCTGATGCACCACTATGCTCATTCCACCATTACTCACTTTCCTCTCCTCTGGGTAGGGTGACCAGACAGCAAGTGTGAAAAATCGGGACACGGGCTGGGGGTAATAGGAGCCTATATAAGAAAAAGACCCCAAAATTGGGACTGTCCCTATAAAATCCGGACATCTGGTCACCCTACCTCTGTGGTTACCGGAACTATAGACTAGAGAAGAAAGCGAGGGCCCGAAGGGCTCGGATGAGTCTGATCCCTAATCACTTCCGCTGCTCGGAATGTTTCCATTAGAAGGGCTCAGACAAGCGCCTCCGCCCTCTCTATAGGTCGCTTCACAGCTCTGTCATTTCGCTGACGTGCCTCTGCTCCGCCATATCCTTCCGCTCAGGCAGTGACTGCGAGCCGGACCCGAGCTTTGCAGCTTTCTCAGCCGGCGGTGGGGGGTTGGAGAGCGGAAGCAGCCGCGGCTGAGTTTCCGGCCGGAAGTGAGATCTGGGGCGGGTTCTGGGGGCGCTGTGCCGGAAGGCGCCGAGCACCTGGGCGCGCGATGTCTGCCAGTGCCGTATACGTGCTGGACCTGAAGGGCAAGGTGAGGAGTCGGAGGGACGGGGCCTTGGGCTAAACCGGGGGTAACCCCTCCTGAGAGAGGCGTCTGGAGCGGGTGGCTCCCCTGGAGCCCGGCCTGAGCCTATGGAGCGGCCCCGGTCTGGGAATGGGCTCCGCTTCCTCATAGTCCGAGGAAACATGGGAGTAGAGGGGCCCGAACGGTTCTGGAGCGGGAGGGGATCTCTCTAATCTCTCCCCAGCCTTCCCCTGTTTCCTCACCTCAGAGCTGTCCTAGGGTCATATTCCCTCTCTAGCTTGCTCTGGGTGCCCCCCTGTCTGTCCTGGGGCCCTAGGATGGGGATTTCCCCCTCCCCCAATTTCCTCCACCCTGCCGTGGCGCCTCAGGTTGTGGTTACATCGTGCCGATAATGCTGCCTTGGGTTAAACTAGAAGCTTTATTTGGGCTAGACCTTGACGGTGCTTGGATGGATGACCAGTGACTGTCCAGCTGCAATGTTGCAGGAAATGCTGATTTTAGTAGAGTGCTCTCTTCCTCCTCCACTTTCCCCTTCTGGACCCTTTTCTCCTAGTCTTTAGTGAATGAAAACTCATGCAATTTAAGGGGCACTCAGCTGCTGAAGGGTCAGATTTTGGGGTAAGTGAAATGACGATATTAACTGCTTATGGCAATTAAAAGATACCAAGACACTTTAACAAATGTTATTAGCATGCTAACTCTGGTTTCTTGACCATATTCCATTTTGGGGTAATTACATTCTGCATATCCAAATTCCTTCTGTGATTTTGTTCTGTAAGCAATATATTTTCTGTCTCTGATGTTGGTATGTGCTATTTAACAGCTGCTGTCATTCTAAAAGCTGTATTTGAGTTGTGAATGAAAGAGTCCCATGTACAGTTTGTAATTCAGTTAGTTAAGCAGTTTGGGATTCCACTGCATAAGTGTAAAGTACTGAACTGTTAAAATGTAAGTAAAATTTTACTTTATGTTGAAATTTGTCTTGTATCTTTTAATGTAACTTAAAAGTACTTCCCAAGGATCATACGTGTTGTTTTCAGATGGTAACGTCAACATTTGTTTTTAAAACCTATTCAGATTTCTTTGCATGTATATTGCAGGTCCTCATCTGCCGGAATTACCGTGGAGATGTGGATATGTCTGAGGTGGAGCATTTCATGCCAATTCTTATGGAAAAGGAAGAAGAGGGAATGCTTTCTCCCATTCTAGCTCATGGAGGAGTTCGTTTTATGTGGATTAAACACAATAATTTATATCGTATCCTTTAAAGCGGCGGTCTCCAACCTTTTTATGCCCCAAATCACTTTTTGAATGTAAGGGAAACCCAGGATCTATTACCCCCCTCTCCCCCGGTCGCTTGCTCTCCCCCACCTTCACTCACTTTCACTGGGCTGGGGTAGGGGGTTGGGGTTCATGAGGGGGTGCGGACTCTGGGCTGGAGCCGAGGGGATTCTAGTGTGGGAGGGGGCTCTGGGCTCAGCCTGGGGCAGGGGATTGGGGGGGGGAAAGGAGGGGGTGCGGGCTCTGGGAGGGAGTTTGGGTGCAGGAGGGGGCTCCAGGCTGCAGGAGGGGGCTCCAGGCTGCAGCAGTGTGTTGGGGGGCAGGAGGGGGTATAGGGTGCTGGCTCTGGGAGGAGGCTCAGGCTGGCACTTGGGGTGCAGGAGGGGGTTCAGGGTGCAGGAAGGGGTATGGGGTACTAGCTCCGGGAGGGGACTCAGGGCTGGGGGTTGGTGTGCAGCCTGCCTCTGGGCAGCCCTTACCTCCGGCAGCTTCTGGTTGGTGGCTGGCGTTAAGGCAAGCTCCCTGCCTACCCCGGCCCCATGCCACTCCCGGAAGGGGCCAACGCACCCCCGTGCACCGGGGGCAAGGGCACATGGTTCTGTGCACTGCCCCTCTCTGCAAGCACTGCCCCTGCAACTCCCGTTGGCCACAGGTCCCAGTTCCCGGCCAATGGGAGCTGCGGGGATGGTGCTTGCAGGCAGGAGCAGCATGGAGAGGGAGACCCTTGCCCATGGGGCTGCACTGGCCACTTCCAGGAGCAGCATGGGGTTGGGGCAGGCAGGGAACCTGCCTTAGCGGCAGCCCCACTACACCACCGGAGAGCGCGATCGACCAGGAGACCCTCTAGGATCGACCGGTTGGTGACCATTGCTTTAAAGTGTAAACCTATTAATATAGTGAAACTGATGAGCACGTTGGTGGATTTTCACAATTTGGGCTTGAATGGAATAGGGATGTAAATAACATGTAAAAACAGTAACCGATTACAATTCTATCGGTTACACGGTTAAACGTTTAACCGGGAAACTAGCGGTGCAGGGGGTGCTGCAGCACCCCCATGTTTTACGTGGGGGCCCCCCGCGGCCGGCCCCATGGCCAGCATCTGGGCGTGGGGCCAGCCACCAGGACCCTGGCAGAGTTGAATCGTTAACAGAAACTGATAAGCATCAAGCTTATCAGTTAACTGGTTGAACTTTTACATCCCTAGAATGGAAGTGACATGAAAACATAGGGGAATAAGTAACATAAACTCACGAGAATGATTTTACTGATTGAGATTTACAAAGATGCAAAAAAAAAAGTATATGCATAAAAAAGGCGTTATTCTTTTCATGTCAGACCCTGTGCTAATAATGTGTACGAGAGTGTTTAAGTGCCAATTTAATATAAGCATTTCCTGAATCTTTATTTTTGGTCTTTACCTGCTGTGACAGGTTCGGTCACAGAAACCGCCTTGGGACTGCCACCTGATATGCTGAGACTACCTCTGAGCCCGTTTTCCCTGGCAGCTTGGAACTTCAGTACACTGTCTTGTTGAGCCAGACACGCTAGCCTGCTGCAAACACAGACCCAGGTCTGAACTACATCCCCAAAAGCTGCAGGCTTAACTGAAAACAGCTTAAGAAGTGCTCCTGTCTCTAGCACCCAGATACTCAGTTCCCAATGGGATGCAAACCCCAAATAAATCCGTTTTACTCTGTATAAAGCTTATACAGGGTAAACTCATAAATTGTTCGCCTTCTATAACACTGATAGAGAGAGATGCACAGCTGTTTGGTCCCCCAAAATTAATTATTTGCTCTGGGTTAATTAATAAGTAAAAAGTGATTTTATTAAATATAAAAAGTAGGATTTAAGTGGTTCCAAGTCATAACAGACGGAACAAAGTAAATTACCAACTAAAATAAACAAATCATGCATGTCTAAACCTAATACAGTAGGAAACAAAATGGAGGTAAATCTCACCCTCAGAGATGTTCCAATAAGTTTCTTGGGGGGAGGGATAGCTCAGTGGTTTGAGCATTGGCCTGCTAAACCCAGGTTGTGAGTTCAATCCTTGAGGGGGCCACTTAGGGATCTGGGGCAAAATCAGTACTTGGTCCTGCTAGTGAAGGCAGGGGGCTGGACTTGATATCCTTTTGAGGTCCCTTCCAGTTCTAGGAGATAGGATATCTCCATATTATTTTTTTTGACAGACTAGACTCCTTTCTAGTCTGGGTCCAGCAATCACTCTCACCCCGTAGTTACTGTCGTTTGTTCTAGTTTCTTTCAGGCATCTTTTGGGGTGGAGAGGCTATCTCTTGAGCCAGCTGAAGATAAAATGGAGGGGTTTCCAGGGCCTTATGTAGTCTTTCTCTTGTGGGTGGAAACCCCTTTGTTCTCCTATGTAAAATCCCCTCAACAAGATGGAGTTTGCAGTCACCTGGGCAAGTCATGTCCATGAACGATTCAGCTTTTTGCAGGCCGACGCCATTGTTTACATGTTAGTTTGAACATTCCCAGGAAAGCTCAGATATGGATTGGCATCTCCCAAAGTCCATTGTCAGTTAAGTGTTTCTTTATTTGGCAATTACTGAGAATAGTGCTTTCTCAAGAATGCTTCACTGAGGCTACTTAGAATCAAACAAGTACATAGGCAATATTCATAACTTCGAATACAAAAATGATACACACATACAGACAGCATAATTATAACCAGCAAACTACAGCCTTCCCATAGATACCCCACTTGACCTCCTCTGTACAAGACCTGGTGCAACCATAGGACCCTGGTTGCAACAATGATCTATATGGTCACAGTTTGTCAATAACGTCACACCTCCCAATAGTTAAACAATCAGAAATGACAAAACAAAGCCAAGGATTCTCAGTATCGAAGGACTCTGGAAAGAGGAATGTTATTGCTGCTTCCTTAATGTTTGGGCCAGCTGTAATAACATAGTAAAAGGGTTTTGAAAATGTATTTAATGAAACATATTTTTTAAAATGGTAACTTTAAACTTCCTGAACATACTTTTTCAGTTGTTGCTACTTCTAAGAAGAATGCTTGTGTGTCTCTGGTGTTTTCGTTTCTTTACAAGGTGGTTCAGGTGAGTATGAAATTGGTCAAGTAATCTTTGTTCAGATAACTCAACATATCTTTTATATAGGGGTAGAAATCTTTTAATTTTATAGTGCTGTGCAGAAATGGCATATCTAGTTTATATGGTGGTTATGTTAAGATCTTTCTGTGTTAGCCACTAATATTTATTTTGTGTTGTACAGGACAAAGATACTGACAGAATCTTACAATATAAGAGAGAGAGATAAAATGTGAAAGTCAAAGGAAAGGCGACTTCACTGAATTTTTGTGTGCTTTGTGGGCATTGTGGAAGAAACAATTTTTAGGAGGTATTTGAGTAATATGGTGACTTGATGAGCTGGACTAGGGAGCCTATACTGCAGTTAAGAGTCAGGAAAAGAAAAAAGAAACAAACAGGCCTTGTATTCTAGAGTGTAGGGAGCCAAAGTTCAGCAGACAAAACAATGTCTGAAATGTTGTCTGTAGGTAGCTGTGTGTAAGGCCATGAGATTGGGGATGAGAATTTTAAACTCAATGCAGCATGCAGATAAATGCCAGTGGAGATCTGGGTGTTGTGCTCAGGTTGACAGGCAAGGAAGATCGCTTTTCAGCAAGGTATTCTCCAAAGCACTGGTTTTCAACCACGGGTATGTGTACCCTTGGGGGTATGCAGAGCTCTTCCAGGGGTTACATCAATTCATCTAGATATTTGCCTTATTTTACAACAAGCTACATGAAAAGCACTAGCAAAGTCTGTATATAATTATATGGTAAAAATGAGAGAGAGCCATTTTTCAATAATAGTGTTCTGTACATTTTTTATTTTTATGTCTGATTTTGTAAGCAAGTAGTTTTTAAGTGAGGTGAAATTTGGGGGTATGCAAGACAAATATGACTCCTGAAAGGGGTATAGTAGTCTGGAAAGGTTGAGAGTCACTGCTCCGAAGCATATATTTGGGAAGAAAACTGTTTTTTTCTTTAGTGATGTTCTTAGTATGTGACTTCTGGAAGGGACTACTCTTCTAGGATAAGGCAGAGCTTGGAGGTGCTTAATGGATGCTGTATGGTACATTACAACCTCTGTGGTTAATGTTTTTTTCCCCCTTAACCAGGGTGACAGATATGCTTCCTGGATGGAATATTTATAGGCAGGCATATTCCACATACACTGTAGTTTGTTTTGATTTTCAGGGGCCACAACCCTAATTTGCCATATAAAATACTGGCTGTGTTCATGCGTTTTTGTTAGTAGCATGTGTATAAAGCTCCAGCTAGTTTAAAAAAAAAAATGGGGGAGGGAGGTGGCTATTAAATGGACATTGGAGGAAAGCACTTCTGTTTGGTGGGCAGGTTTTAAAAATAGGCATTTGGGTCCAGTCCACTCTGAGCTGGGGCAATGTGTTTTAGCCAAAGATTACAGATATGCATAAATGTAAGGAACTGCTTGAAAGAAGAGAAGCTGAGACTGAGTTGGTTTAGATTTCCAATGCATAGGTTTTGAGGCTAAACTCAGTGTTTATTTCAATAACTGTTATATCCCCACACACAAAAATGTTAAAATAGTACTGGGGAAGGGGTGTGTGTGTCACACACTTCATAGCTTTTGTAGCTTGAGTATATTGCATACACCAGGGGCTCCTTGCAATCCTCTGTTCCCCTCACAAGATCTCTGGGTGCCACCCTCCCATCCCCCTCTTTTTCAGGGGCTCCCTGCAATTCCAGCCAGTCTCTTCCCTGCCAGGGTCTCCATGTGCCCCCTTCTCTCTCCTCTCATACCATCAGCTCTGTGCACACCACCATTCCCCTCTATGGCCTGGGCTCTGTGTGACCTATTCCCCCATTCTCCCCCCATGCCAGGGGCTCTGTGCACCCATATTCCTCCTCCTCCCCCATACCAGGATCCTCCAATCTCCCTCCCCTCCCCCGTACACACACACACCAGGTGTTCTGTGTGCCCCATTCCTCCCTCCATGCATTTTAACATCCCTCATTTTCCTCCATTGCAGGTGTTCTATGCTCCCTTCCCCATAGTAGGATCCCCCTTTCTCCCCCATAGCAGGGGGCTCTGTGTGAACACTCATTACCACCTCCCCCCCCATCCAAGGGCTTTGTAAGCCTGCCTTTATCCTTCCCTGTCTTCATACCAGGCAGGGTCCCTCAATCTCCTCCCCCCATACTGAGGGTTCTGTGTGCCACATTCCCTCCTCCCCATACCAGGGTCCCCCCATTCTCTCTCCACATTCCAATGGCTGTGTGCACTCTCCCCATTCCCCTCATGCCTCCCATTCTCCTTTCTCATGCCACTATTTTTTGTGTGAGAAGGAGAGAGAGAAGCCATTCAACATGTTAAGCTACTGGGAGTATACAGTTTTGTAACTGTGCTGGTCCCAGGATATTAGAAAGACCAGGTGGGTGAGGCAATATCTTTTATTGGACAAATTACTGTGGTGAGAGAGAAGCTTTCAAGCTTAAACAAAGCTCTTCTTACCAACAGAAGTTGGTCCTAGGGATGTAAAATGTTCACTGGTTAACCGATAAGCATTAGTCTTACTGGTTAACCCACCTTAACGGTTAACCCTCCGGCCAGAGCGGCCCCAGCAGCCCTGCGCCGCCCAGCCAGAGTGGCCCCAGTGGCCCCCGTTTAAATAGTTGAACTTGAATCGTTTAAACAGTTAACTTTTTAAACAATATTTACATCCATAGTTGGTCCAATAAAAAAAAATCTCACCCACCTTGTCTCTCTACTGGGAGTATAAGCAGAGATGAGTAGGAGTACCTTTGTGTGTGAAGGTGTTAATGGTGCCATCAATGAATTCTTTGCAATTGTCTATAGTTCAGAGGTGCTAAAGAGCTGATGGGGCTGTATTTGTCCCCCATTTTCCCTTTTTGGGTTCTGACCATTGGTACCGAGAACATTCCCTGAAATTTTGAAATTGATTGGATGTGTTGGTCAAAAGTTATTGTTACATACAGAAATGCCATTGAATTGAGTATAAAGCCTTTGCGAGCTTGGCCAATTATGGTTGTAAAATAAAGAAACTCGTTCTAATTTGTAGTTTGAAAAAAATGAAACACTTGAAAGTCAGGAAACTTGGATTTTAAAGTTCAACAAAATACTTTAATTCTCTACTATAGCTCACCAAAATTCTTATGTTTTTTTTGTATTTTCAGAAATGGAGGGTTGGAAGTAATGTGAACTAAACTTACTTTAATTTGAGACTTCAGTGTTTTCTAACGTTAACATTTCAGGTATTTTCAGAATATTTCAAGGAGTTGGAAGAAGAGAGCATTCGAGATAACTTTGTTATAATTTATGAATTGCTTGATGAGCTCATGGATTTTGGCTATCCTCAAACCACTGACAGTAAAATTTTACAAGAGTAAGTATCAGTGTACTGGCTCTTACATAAGAACAGCCATACTGGGTCAGACCAAGGTCCACCCAGCCCAGCCAGTATCGTATCTATCGACAGTGGCCAATGCCAGGTGCCCCAGAGGGAGTGAACCTAACAGGTAATGATCAAGTGATCTCTCTCCTGTCATCCATCTCCACCCTCTGACAAACAGAGGCTAAGGACACCATTCCTTACCCATCCTGGCTAATAGCCATTAATGGACTTAACCTCCATGGATTTATCTAGTTCTCTTTTAAACCCTGTTATAGTCCTAGCCTTCACAACCTCCTCAGGCAAGGAGTTCCACAGGTTGACTGTGCGCTGTGTGAAGAAGAACTTCCTTTTATTTGTTTTAAACCTGCTGCCCATTAATTTAATTTGGCGGCCCCTAGTTCTTATGGGAACAAGTAAATAACTTTTCCTTATTCACTTTCTCCACACCACTCATGATTTTATATACCTCTATCATATCCCCCCTTAGTCTCCTCTTTTCCAAACTGAAAAGTCCTAGCCTCTTTAATCTCTCCTCATATGGGACCCATTCCAAACCCCTAATCATTTTAGTTGCCCTTTTCTGAACTTTTTCTAATGCCAGTATATCTTTTTGAGATGAGGAGAACACATCTGTATGCAGTATTCAAGATGTGGGCGTACCATGGATTTATATTTGCGGAACTATTAACTAAGGTTTGTAACCTGTCCTTTAAATCGGCTTCGGTACCCAATGACTGGAAGTTAGCTAATGTAACGCCAATATTTTAAAAAGGCTCTAGGGGTGATCCCGGCAATTACAGACCGGTAAGTCTAACGTCGGTACCGGGCAAATTAGTTGAAACAATAGTAAAGAACAAAATTGTCAGACACATAGAAAAACATAAACTCTTGAGCAATAGTCAACATGGTTTCTGTAAAGGGAAATCGTGTCTTACTAATCTATTAGAGTTCTTTGAAGGGGTCAACAAACATGTGGACAAGGGGGATCCGGTGGACATAGTGTACTTAGATTTCCAGAAAGCCTTTGACAAGGTCCCTCACCAAAGGCTCTTACGTAAATTAAGCTGTCATGGGATAAAAGGGAAGGTCCTTTCATGGATTGAGAACTGGTTAAAGGACAGGGAACAAAGGGTAGGAATTAATGGTAAATTCTCAGAATGGAGAGGGGTAACTAGTGGTGTTCCCCAAGGGTCAGTCCTAGGACCTATCCTATTCAATTTATTCATAAATGATCTGGAGAAAGGGGTAAACAGTGAGGTGGCAAAGTTTGCAGATGATACTAAACTACTCAAGATAGTTAAGACCAAAGCAGATTGTGAAGAACTTCAAAAAGATCTCACAAAACTAAGTGATTGGGCAACAAAATGGCAAATGAAATTTAATGTGGATAAATGTAAAGTAATGCACATTGGAAAAAATAACCCCAACTATACATACAACATGATGGGGGCTAATTTAGCTACAACGAGTCAGGAAAAAGATCTTGGCGTCATCGTGGATAGTTCTCTAAAGATGTCCACGCAGTGTGCAGAGGCGGTCAAAAAAGCAAACAGGATGTTAGGAATCATTAAAAAGGGGATAGAGAATAAGACTGAGAATATATTATTGCCCTTATATAAATCCATGGTTCGCCCACATCTCGAATACTGTGTACAGATGTGGTCTCCTCACCTCAAAAAAGATATTCTAGCACTAGAAAAGGTTCAGAAAAGAGCAACTAAAATGATTAAGGGTTTAGAGAGGGTCCCATATGAGGAAAGATTAAAGAGGCTAGGACTCTTCAGTTTGGAAAAGAGAAGACTAAGGGGGGACATGATAGAGGTATATAAAATCATGAGTGATGTTGAGAATGTGGATAAGGAAAAGTTATTTACTTATTCCCATAATACAAGAACTAGGGGTCACCAAAACAAATTAATAGGCAGCAGGTTTAAAACAAATAAAAGGAAGTTCTTCTTCACGCAGCGCACAGTCAACTTGTGGAACTCCTTACCTGAGGAGGTTGTGAAGGCTAGGACTATAACAATGTTTAAAAGGGGACTGGATAAATTCATGGTGGCTAAGTCCATAAATGCCTATTAGCCAGGATGGGTAAGAATGGTGTCCCTAGCCTCTGTTCGTCAGAGGATGGAGATGGATGGCAGGAGAGAGATCACTTGATCATTGCCTGTTAGGTTCACTCCCTCTGGGGCACCTGGCATTGGCCACTGTCGGTAGACAGATACTGGGCTAGATGGACCTTTGGTCTGACCCAGTACGGCCTTTCTTATGTTCTTATGTTCTTATATATAAGGGCAATAAGATATTCTCTATCTTATTCTCTATCCCCTTTTTTTTTCTTCTTAAATACCAGGTGATAGATGCCTTGGGAATATTTATGAGCATAAAGATGCTAACTTGTATGACTTAAGGTTTTACTAAAGTTATTATAATGTGGGGTCAATTTGTAGGTTTTCCTTTCTTTTATCATCCTGAAAAAAAAATCAATAGGACACTTCTGTCAAAAATCTGTTAACCTTTTCCTATCTTTGTTGATGGACTGATACAGTTTCCTATCAGATACATAAACACATGATCTGACGTGACCTGGCATGAAAAGATTAGTTAATTCAAATTAAATCCTAGAAAATATTATCAGACTTTTTGTTTGCTGCTGACATAATATTTGTGACACTAAACAAATTGCTAAGCTTACAGAACGTAACTTTCATATTTTAAAAAAACTTATGTGGTTCTGAAGGTATATCACTCAAGAAGGCCACAAACTGGAAACTGGAGCGCCACGCCCACCTGCCACTGTTACCAATGCTGTTTCCTGGAGGTCGGAAGGGATAAAGTATAGGAAAAATGAAGTGTTTCTGGACGTTATAGAATCTGTTAACCTCTTGGTGGGTTTATATTTTACTTGAACTTACTTTCTTTTTTTAATGAGAATTGTAATAATCTGTAAATATGCAAACACAAAATGAAAGCAGAAGTCAGTGTATGAATAGTCTTAATTAGTCTATCAAATTATAGTATTACATTTGAAATAATTTACGTCACCAGATTGAGTGATTGATAATGGTAGTAACTTAAGCTGTTATAAATAATACTCATGTACCTGCATTTATATTATGCTTCTTAATAGATTTTTTTCAGCCGTCAGGGAGCTTCTTTTCCATGCTAAACTTGAAAAACAAAGGGACTCCTTGTATTCCTGCCTAATCCTCACACTCTGAATAAAACAAACTCTATGCTACTCTCATGGAATGACTCCCAAGGATGTATGCAGTGTTGTTGTAGCCCTGATGGTCCCATGATATTAGAGTGACAAGGGGGGTTGAGGTAATATCTTTTATTGGACCAACTTCTGTTGGTGAGAGAGACAAGCTTTTGAGCTACATAAGAGTTTTTTCAGTTCTGGGAAAGGTACTCTTGAGTGTCACAGCTTGTCTTTTGAAAGTGTTGTGCATGTTTCCTTTGAGGATGAGCACTGATAAGTCAGATATAGAGTAATCGCTTTGTGGAAAGTGTACACCCACAAGAGATAGGGTGGTGGTTTTTTTTTTTTATCATTTTACTGTGGGAGTTTATTTGAGAGCGTAGTGATTGTCTGGTTCACCCAGTTAGTTGTTGGAAACATTTAGTCCACTGGATGAGGCATACCACATATGGGTCTAGGCATGTGTAGGCTCCATGGATCTTGAAAGGTGTATTGTAAGGGGTGTTGCTATATCTCCACTGCTACAATGATTCACAGGTTTTGCACCTGTTGTTCTGGCAGGGTCTGGTGCCACTTTGAGTAGGTGTGTCCTGGTCTGTGGGGAGCTTGCCTCTGACAATGATCTTGGAGAGGTTAGGGGGTTGTTTAGAGTGATCTGACATTCCTTTTTTAAAGGGACAGTTCCATAGTTAAGCCCTCCTGCAAGTGTCCTGACTTTTTCTTAAAAACGGGCAAATTGTCCGTATTTTCTGTTTTCTGTCTCTTCTTTCCTCCCTCTTCCCCCCCCTCCCCCCCAAATCAGTACTGGCGGTTCCTGCTGCTGGCCAGATCCCTGCTTGCCAGCTGCCTGCTCACCAGCGGTGAGTGGGTGGGGGGTCCAATGGCCAACAATGGTGATGTGTGTGCAAGGCTGACGGCGGGCAAAGCTGCAGAGCGCAAGGCCAGCCGTTCCCCCTGTTGGTCCATCAGCACAGCCCCCACTGCATGTTGGCTCTCAGCCAGCAGGGCCCCATCCTGTTTCCGACCGGCACTGACTGCGCGCTGCAGTGGCTGGTGAGTGCAGGCAGGCGCCATGCGGCAGCCGGTTACGTGTCGCCTCTGCTGCCCACCCATCGGCCCTTTACATGCTCTCGCTGTCCTTTCCCTGCTTTGCCCCTTCACCCTCTCTCCCCTCCCCCTCTCCTCCATATTCCCCCGCCCCCCCGCAGGACACGTCCCACTCCCAGTGCTGTGCAGAGAACCAGCCCCTGGTCGGAGCATTCAGTTCACCAACAGCCTGGCCAGCAGGCTCCTTCCTTCCCCCATTGCCTCTGGCTGGGTTGGTGCCCCAGGAAAGTGCAAGACCCTCCAGCCCAGGGCACTAGCCAGAAGGAACCAAGTCCTACATGTGCCAAAGCCCCGCACAGCGCTGGCATGGGGCAGCCTTTCCACCCCTCAGCTAAGCTCTGGAGTGGCAGCGGGGGAGGAGAGAGCGATTTCGAGCCTGTTCCCGGGCAGGGGCTTAGCAACCTCTTCATTTCCCTCTCCCCACTGTATCTTGCCCCCAGGGCTGCTCCATCCCCTAGGCACCCTCCCCTGCTGAGCCACCTCTCTGGCCTGGTTTGCTGAAGCCCCTGCAGTCAGGTTCTCTGGGCCCTGGTGCACAATGCCTCCGTAGGGCTTAACCCCTTCCTGCCCGTGCTGTAGCCGGGGAACAGGAGGCAGCTGGGTTATGTCGGTGGCCAGCAGTAGCCTGGAGGTGTTAGCTGTCTTTTGACACTGTGAGGGCAGGAAGGGACAAGCTGCTTCCAGCCATAGGGGAGCGGGCAGGGTGGGAGGGGAGGAAAGAGATGAGTTCCTTAAAGACATGGGCCAGGTCATCCCTCCTCCCCTGCGGCTGGAAGCAGCTCCCGTCCCTTCCTTTCTGCACAGTGCCGAAAGGCTGCTGCTAGCCACATTCTGGTGTGAACCCTGGCAGAAATCTGGGGACGGGGGGCACGCGATCCTGTGTTTTACACACACAGACACCATGTCTTACCTCGGGAAGATGCGGCTCCAGGTACCAGGAGAGGCGGGTCCGTCCTGGGGGCTCAGCCAAGCATGGGGGGCAGAGAGCGCCGAGTAGGGAGGGTTAGGTTGGTCGGTCACCTGCCCCATGTGAGAGAGGTGTATGGGAGTGTATGTGTAGGACCTCTCCCCGTGTGAACACTAAATAAAAATAATCCAACTACGCAATATTTATTTTTAACAAAGGCTCAGTCAACTTGATGTTAGTTTGAACATTTGAACTGCATAGTTCTGATTGATTGCTGTTGAACTTGCTTGAACACTAGTAATTTTACGAAGTGTCCCATATTCAGCATAGGGAAATATGGTCACCCTAGGGTTGTTTGAAGGCCAGAAGAGGGGGTTCAAGAACAGCCTGTTTCAGGATGGAGTCCCCATCGAGTATGGGTTGTATTGTTTCATGATACCCCATATGGCTTCCAGTGGAATGGTAGGTGACAACTTGGGCTGTGGAGTCAAAGGGGGTTTTACTTCTGTATTGAAGCAGATTCTCTCATGGTATTTGGGAGGCCCGTTCCATGATGTGATCTACTTCTCTGATGGAGTGTCCTTGTTTGGTGAATGCAGTTTTGAGTGTGTTAAGGTGTATATCCCGGACTTTCTCTCTAGATATTCTGTGGTATCTGAGGGCCTGGCTGAAGATAACAGATTTCTTGCTGTGTTTTGAAGTGGTTACTGGATCTACCACACCTACCTTCATAGATCCAGCAAATACTTAAAGAAACAATTTCTCAATTGGTGTCTTCCTTGTAAGGTTGATGAACTTAAATGCTGTAATTTCAAAATTAGGGCTGTTGATTAATCGCAGTTAACTCACGTGATCAACGCAAAAAAATTAATCGCAGTCTTAATCACACTGTTCAACAATAGAATAGCAATTGAAATTTATTAAATATTTTGGATGTTTTTCTACATTTTCATATATATTGTATTCTGTGTTGTACAGTAATTGAAATCAAAGTGTATATTTTTTATTATATTTGCACTGTAAAAATGACAAACAAAAGAAATAGTATTTTTCAATTCATCTCATACAATTACTGTAGTGCAATCTCTTTGTTGTGAAAGTGCAATTTACAAATGTAGATTTGTTTTGTTACATAACTGCACTCAAAAACAAAACAATGTAAAACTTCAGAGCCTACAAGTCCACTCAGTCCTACTTCTTGTTCAGCTAATCGCTCAGACAAACAAGTTTGTTTACATTTACAGGAGATAATGCTGCCCTCTTCTTCTTTACAATATCACCAGAAAGTGAGAACAGGCATTTGCATGGCACTTTTGTAGCCAGCATTGCAAGGTATTTACATGCCAGATATGCTAAACATTTGTATGCCCCTTCATGCTTCAGCCACCATTCCAGATGACATGCTTCTATGCTGATGATGCTCATTTAAAAAAAAAAGGTGTTAATTAAATTTGTGACTGAACTCCTTGGGGGAGAGTTGTATGTCCCCAGCTCTGTTTTACCTGCATTCTGCCATATATTTCATGTTACAGCAGTCTCGGATGATGACCCAGCACATGTTGTTAATTTTAAGAAAACTTTCACTGCAGATTTGACAAAACGCAAAGAAAGGTACCAATGTGAAATTTCTAAAGATAGCTACAGCACTCGACCCAAGGTTTAAGAATCTGAAGTGCCTTCCAAAATCTGAGAGGGATGAGGTGTGGCGCTTGCTTTCAGAAGTCTTAAAAGAGCAACCCTCTGATGCGGAAACTACACAACCCAAACCATCAAAAAAGAGAAAATCCACCTTCTGCTGCTGGCATCTGACTCAGATAATGAAAATGAACATGCATCGGTCCGCACTGCTTTGGATTGTTATTTAGCAGAACCCATCATCAGCGTGGACGCATGTCCCCTGGAATGGTGTTTGAAACATGAAGGGACATATGAATCTTTAGCGCATCTGGCATGTAAATATCTTGCAACGCCAGCTACAACAGTGCCATGAGAATGCCTGTTCTCACTTTCAGGTGACATTGTAAACAAGAAGTGGGCAACATTATCTCCTGCAAATGTAAACAAACTTGTTTGTCTGAGCGATTGGCTGAACAAGAAGGACTGAGTGGACTTGCAGGCTCTAAAATTTTACATTGTTTTATTTTTGAATGCAGTTTTTTTGTACATAATTCTACATTTTTTAAGTTCAACTTTCATGATAAAGAGGTTGCCCTACAGTACTTGTATTATATGAATTGAAAAATACTATTTCTTTTCTTTTTTACAGTGCAAATACTTGTAATCAAAAATAAATATAAAGTGAGCACTGTACACTTCGTATTTTGTGTTGTAATTGAAATCAATATATTTGAAAATGTAGAATACATCCAAAAATATTTAAATAAATGGTATTCTATTGTTTTACAGTGCGATTAATCGCGATTAATTTTTTTAATAGCTTAACAGCCCTATTCAAGATGTATCCTAACAACAACAGTCTTATTACCTATTTTTTGTTAGTAAACAAAACTCTACATGTCATCCTCAACGCAATATATATTCTGCACCAACACTCAAGATCTTTGTCCAAATGTACGAATTTGAATGAAAAATGTGTTTCCCGGGATTATGGTTACGTTTTCAATGTGATTTATTTTGGGTTCCTATTCTTGTGAAAACAGATAATTGTAAAATCATTGCACATAGTTAGAGATTGACTCCACCTTCCTTTGCTCTTTAGGTTAGTGCCAATGGAAATGTATTGCGCAGTGAGATAGTTGGATCCATTAAAATGAGGGTCTTTCTCTCAGGAATGCCAGAGCTTCGCCTCGGTTTAAATGATAAAGTACTCTTTGATAATACAGGACGTGAGTATGTATACAACATTTCTAAAACCATACAGGGATATTCCCTGGTTTCTTTGTCTTTGGGGCACTTAAGGCAATGCAGCACGTCAGTTCAGATAACAGGATTTATTCTAGGATGGTGGGTCTTCTAATTTCCTAGTTGGGAAGGTTGTATCACTGTATAAGAGTAAAGAGTAATTTTAGTGTTAGCAACTCATTTAATGTTTTATCAGATGGGAAACACTCCTTTCGGGGGCAGGAAGCTTAACAGATTCATTTGCTATTTGCCGTGAAGACCTGGTCTTCGTTCAGTTAAGGAATTGTCCATTTCTAGCCTTAATGGCTACTTATAAAACAATGATGATTTCCATTGTGCAGGCTCAGATACCTGTGAACCTCATTTTAAGGAACCATCACTTGTTTTAGCCCCAAAGTTACCTACATTACATGCAAATTTGGTGTCCTCTCTTATTGTTGAAAATTATTTACAATTAAATTGTAATTTAAAGAATAATTTTATAGAAGGAGCTATTCACACTAAAGGAATTAATCCCGCATCTTAAGTTGCTGCATTAATACTTTTTAGTGTGTCTCATTTTTATCTTTGTTACAGAGTCTTAAATGTGGGCATTGGCAGATTGAGGTATATGGAGGTGTGTATTCAAAGCATATGAACAAGAGAGGAGGTAGTGGGAGGGGAGTTGAGGAGGAATTAAAATACAGTACAGTCTGTCTGGGTGTCAGGATAGATGCATTGGTTGCAAATGAGTGGCAACCTCATCCTCAGTTGTGCACTTGTGAAATGTCAGGGGGAAATACTTCTTCCTTACATTCTTTGGGACGTGTAATGCTTTTCTTTCCCTTAAGACCAGAACTCCAATTCCATATTTCCGGTGACTGTACTGAGCAAAAAGAGTAGAATACGTCACTTAAGTTGATCCACGTCCCAAGCTCTTTCCACTAAGATTCCTATATTCCTGAAGTTACTGTACTGAAATTAGAAATAGTGTAGAAGTAGAATAGAATTAATGTGGGGAGTATGAGCAGCTGACTGCTCAGTTGCTTTATAATCTGCTGTGATGGCCTAAGAGGTAGGCTTTTCATGTGCTACACAAATTGGGGGTGTATGTTTTCCTGATAGGTGGCAAAAGCAAATCGGTGGAACTAGAAGATGTAAAGTTTCACCAGTGTGTTCGTCTCTCTCGCTTTGAAAACGACAGGACAATTTCTTTCATTCCACCTGATGGAGAGTTTGAACTCATGTCATATCGTCTTAACACCCATGTAAGTCTGGCTATGTATTTTGATCTAGCCTAAAATGAATTTGTGCATGAAAACATTTTATATTGTAGGTAAAACTGTAAAAGGCCTTTCCACTTTCACTGAAAAATTAATGTTTCTTTAAAAAAGTATGAGTTTTAGATATTATCGAGCTAGCTGTTAATAGTGAAGTTCCATGCTTACCTGAAGTAGGCTATATAGACTACTTCACGGCACTGGGAAAAGGAGAAGCAATTACTACCTAAGGGCTAGTCTACACTGGCAACGCTAATGTGCCTTGTGTGGTCGCAGTGCAGCGCTCTTAAAAAAACCCACCTCCACGAGGGGCATGGTTCCCGGCGCTGGGGGCGTGGCTATACTGCACTGTCTATACTAGCGCTTTACAGCGCTGAAACTTGCTGTGCTCAGGGGTGTGTTTTTTCACACCCCTGAGCCAGAAAGTTGCAGCGCTGTAAATTGCCAGTGTAGACAAGCCCTAAGTCTAGTCACTGAGTTGCCTACTGAGAGAAAGATGAGAGAGCAAACAACACATACTGATGTGTAGTCACATTACTTAACACGCTACTGGAAGATGCTTGGATACAATGGTAATGAGCGCATTATAAGAACTAATCTAGAAAGGGGAAGATCAAGGCAGTAAGATCTTTCTTTACTACAACCACCTGAAGAAGCTGGCAACATACAGTGAGGAGGAGGAGAAGAGAGAATTTTATTGGGTTTAAAGCCTATAGTGACATTTGTGCATTGACCCATTTGGAGCAAAAACATTGTAAAGGACCTGCCTGCCCTCTTATGCTGGGTATACCTATGACGGGGGAGACTGGAAAACCTACTTCATCAGTAAGTACCCAAGAACGGTATTCATCTGCCATGTCTCTGTATATATCGAGGACCCATACTCTGCAAAACTCTGGCAAGAAACAGCAAACTCAGAAGACCTTAAAAGCCTGTGGGACTTCTGACTTTTAATTATTGGAGTACTGAATTTAAACAAATACTTTAAGTCCAGAGTTATTCTCTCTGTTTTTAGGGCTAGCATTGTTTAATAACTCAAATGCCCTGAGTTATTAAATTTGTTGGGTTAGAGTGAGAATGTTTTTCTCCTTTAGGGGTTAATTTCTCTCAGAGATTAGGGTTAAATTAAGAGTTAGATACTCATGTAATTGAAATTATCTACTTTTTCTTAATCTATAAATACTTGTCAAACTATACATATGGAATATTTTAAGGACTTCTTGACTAACGCTCAGGTCTCACCTGATCATTATTTTTGCATATTACTTATTTAATATTTTTCTGCCCAGTATCTTTGGAATCTGATCTAACTCTTGTCTTAAAGAGCACTATGGGCTTCTCTTATTGATTTTTTTTTTTTTTTTTTTTTTTTTTTTTTTTTTGCTCTGTATGGAAATGTATCATTTCCCTGACAAGGTCAAAATAAGACTTATATTTGTTTGTTCTCCAACAGGTAAAACCACTCATCTGGATTGAGTCTGTGATTGAGAAACATTCCCACAGCCGCATAGAGTATATGATCAAGGTCAGAGATCTCAAAATGCCTATGCTTAATTTCAGTCTCCTTCTACAAGGCGAACCATGTACACTATCTTACTTTAAACATTTTGTTATTTAAATCGTACATTTGATTTCTGGAAAGCTGCTCCTGTGACGGGTTAGATCCCCCTTCTGGAATGCCACCTGATGTACTGGGCTTTCACTGAGCCCCTTCTGCTCCACCAGCCTGGATTCTCTCTCCCTGTTTTCCTGAATTAGGCTCTCCAGCCTCTTGCAGTACACACACACAGGTAGGGCCACACCCAGCTGCAGACACAGACTTAAGTCAGCTCTGTGTGAGAGGATTCACCCAGCACTCACATGCCCACCCCCTTTGGGGAATAAACCCAAAATAATACTGTCTTGCACTGTATAGAAAGATCTGCACAGCGCAAGCTCATAAAAATTCGCCATCTCCCTCAATGTTGAGAGCTATGCACAACTTCTTGCCCCAAACTGAGTTTAATAATGAACAAAACAAATTCATTAACTATAAAAGGCAGATATTAAGTGATTATAAGGGATAACAAACAGAACCAAGCAGATTACTGAGCAAATAAAACAAAACACGCATACTAAGCTTAAGATTTTAGAGACTGGTTTCAAGAAGTAATTTCTCACCCTAAATGTTATTTTAGGCGAGTTGTAGAGTTTTGTAGCTTAGAGTTCCAGTTATTTCTTCTTACAGACTGGACTCCCATCTCAGTCTGGACTCACCCCTGCCTTTCCCCTTAGTTCCTTTGTCCCTTCAGTCTTTCTTCTTGGGTAGGCAATGGAGAGGAAAGCCTAGATTAACCCTCTCCGCAGCCTTAAAAAGGATTTACCTAAAGCAGGAAACCTTTGTTTGATCCCCATCCCCCTACAGAGGAAAAGTGCCAGCAGTGTCCAAGGTGGTATTTTGCATCAGGTGACATTATCACCTGACCTTGTAGTGTCAATGCAGCATCCCAGAAAACTCCTCAGGGAGGTGGGAGATTAGTATCTTCAGAGTTCTATTGTCCTTAAATGGCTCATTCAGGATGATTGCTTACTGTTTGGTGGACGTTTCCCCAAGTGTACACACAGTTGTAATTGTTACATAGTCAATATTTCTAACTTCAGATACAGAAATGATACATGCATACAAATTGGATAATCACATTCAGTAAATCATAACCTTTCCAATGATATCTTACATGAGCCATCTTGCATAAACTGTATCTTAGTTATGCCATATTCATATCATAACCATATTTCTATGAAGAATATGGTGTGTAACATCACAGCTCCTTCCATAAATATTTATCTGTTTTTACTCAATTCAAAACCTACTCAGCTAGTGCAGAGGATGTGTTCTGCCTGTAAGGCAGTATGACTTACTAACAGGGTAGTGCAAGATTTTTAATTAAAAAAAAAAGAAGTCTTAACATTAGTGTTTGTAAAAGCACTTTAAAGATATAAAGTCTTATACACATGCTAAATGTATTAATAGGATCATAATGGATTATATTCATCTTTTGCATACTTCCATTTGACAGTTAATCTAGTTCTGATCTCTGCATTACACTTTTGTGCATGGATCTTTCATAAGACTCCTGACAGAAAAGGATGTTTTACAGTTCCCAGCTCTCTGAACCTGATCAAATAAGATTTTGTTAAAACCTGCAAATTGTGTGTTTATTGGGAGGTGGGAAAAATAAAAACCCATTGCTTACTTTCTCTAGGCAAAGAGTCAGTTCAAGCGGAGATCAACTGCCAACAATGTGGAGATTCACATCCCAGTTCCAAATGATGCAGACTCACCAAAATTTAAAACCACAGTGGGCAGTGTCAAATGGGTTCCAGAGAACAGTGAAATCGTCTGGTCCATTAAATCATTTCCGGTAAGCTGTATTGGTGTAGTGGTATCCCTTATTGCTGCTACTGTAAGCTAGTGTGACTTTTATTAAAAGTAAATCTTCTATTTATGGAATCTAGAATTTGACTAAAATTTGTTCTAGGCTCAGTTCTACTGTACTGTTGGACTACTGGTACCATCTGCTTTCCCTCTCCCCTCATTGTAGGATTGGCACTTGAGGCAACAAGTACTTACCTTATCATTTTAAACTGGAAAAGTAAACAGGAAATCTTACTGTTTTTTCTAGATCTTGTTTAGTATTAGTAACTTAATGCTCAGTTTTAGCCTTTAGAAAAGGGCTAAATGACTCTGCATTTTCATAGTTTTGCGCTGGTATGAGACCTTTGCCACACAGAAGCACTTTGGTTTTTAAAGGATATTTTCTGATAGAATGATTTGTTTGCCTTCTTCTTTGGATAGGGGGGAAAGGAGTATCTGATGCGGGCTCACTTTGGGCTTCCAAGTGTTGAAGCTGAAGATAAAGAAGGCAAACCTCCCATCAGTGTCAAGTTTGAAATTCCATATTTCACCACTTCGGGAATACAGGTTAATAAGACTAAAAATTTAATTTATATGAATGGAATTTGTTTTGTTCATTTAGCTGCTGGATAATGCTCTTTGTGTGTAACTGAACCAAAAGGTGATGGTGTGATATTATGGTTTTATAATGGTACAGAATGTGGCTTGTCAATTTAAATTCAACTACATAGAAGTACAAATCTGTTTGGACAATATGAATTATCTTTTCAGTCCAAGTTTAAAAAAAATTATAATAGTTGTTTGAAGCTAGTCCCAATTAACTTTCTCATGACTAAGGGTGTGTACTCCATTTTTCTACCACTAAGCCAAAATAGATGTAAAATAAATTTAAAATGTTTAAAGGAGGCTGCAACTAAGAGAGACCTCAGTTTTGGGTTTTATTATTCCCAAAGCAAGCAAAAGCTTCTGAAAATGGGAATCTTTATTTAGTTAAATCATAGGATTAGAATTTGGCTTGTTGGTGCATTAAATATTTTGAACCTCCAGAAACTCTGTGTAAGTTGAGGACTTAGTATCCTTGTTCATCATAATTCTAAGATTTTGTACAAAACTTCTGTCTTCTTTTGTAAAAACAGTAAAAGTCATATTAGACTCATAGACTTTAAGGTCAGAAGGGACCATTATGATCATCTAGTCTGACCTCCCGCATGATGCAGGCCACAAAAGCTGACCCACCCACTCCTGGAATAATTCTCTCCCTTGACTCAGCTGTTGAAGTCCCCAAATCATGATTTAAAGACTTCAAGTCGCAGAGAATCCTCCAGCAAGCGACCCCTGCCCCATGCTGTGGAGGAAGGCGAAAAACCTCCAGGGCCTCTGCCAATCTACCCTGGAGGAAAATTCCTTCCCAACCCCAAATATGGCTATCAGCTGAACCCCGAGCATGCGAGCAAGATTCTCCAGCCAGACCCTCCGGAAAAAAGTTCTCTGTAGTAACTTTTAATATCCCATCATTGACCATTGTTACTAATTACCAGCGATGGCACGTTATTGACTAAAATCACGTTATCCCATCAAACCATCCCCTTCATAAATTTATCAAGCTTAATCTTAAAGCCAGAGAGGTCTTTCGCCCCCACTGTTTCCCTCGGAAGGCTGTTCCAGAACTTCACCCCTCTGATGGTTAGAAACCTTCGTCTAATTTCAAGCCTAAACTTCCCCACGGCCAGTTTATATCCATTTGTTCTTGTGTCCACATTAGTACTGAGCTGAAATAATTCCTCTCCCTCCCTGGTATCTATCCCTCTGATATATTTAAAGAGAGCAATCATATCCCCCCTCAGCCTTCTTTTGGTTAAGGTAAACAAACCGAGCTCCTCGAGTCTCCTTTCATACGACAGGTTTTCCATTCCTTGGATCATCCTAGTGGCCCTTCTCTGTACCCGTTCCAGTTTGTATTCATCCTTTTTAAACATGGGAGACCAGAACTGCACACAATACTCCAAATGAGGTCTCACCAGTGCCTTGTATAACGGAACCAGCACCTCCTTATCCCTACTTGAAATACCTCGCCTAATGCATCCCAGGACTGCATTAGCTTTTTTCACGGCCACGTCACATTGCCGACTCATAGTCATCCTGCGATCAACCAGGACTCCGAGGTCCTTCTCCTCTTCCGTTACTTCCAACCGATGCGTCCCCAGCTTATAACTAAAATTCTTGTTAGGCATCCCTAAATGCATCACCTTACACTTCTCACTATTAAATTTCATCCTATTACTATTACTCCAGTTTACAAGGTCATCCAAATCTCCCTGCAGGATATCCCGATCCTTCTCCGAATTGGCAATACCTCCCAACTTTGTATCATCCGCAAACTTTATCAGCCCAGTCCTACATTTGGTTCCGAGGTCAGTAATAAATAGATTAAATAAAATCGGACCCAAAACCGAACCTTGAGGAACTCCACTGGTAACCTCCCTCCAACCTGACAGTTCACCTTTCAGTATGACCCGCTGAAGTCTCCCCTTTAACCAGTTCTTTATCCACCTCTGGATTTTCATATCGATCCCCATCTTTTCCAATAATTCCTCATGCGGTACCGTATCAAACGCTTTACTGAAATCGAGGTATATTAGATCCACCGCATTTCCTTTATCTAAAAAATCTGTTACTTTCTCAAAGAAGGAGATCAGGTTGGTTTGGCACGATCTACCTTTTGTAAAACCGTGTTGTAATTTGTCCCAATTGCCATTGACCTCAAGGTCCTTAACTACTTTCTCCTTCAAAATTTTTTCCAAGACCTTGCATATTACAGATGTTAAACTAACAGGCCTGTAGTTACCCGGGTCACTTTTTTTCCCCTTCTTGAAAATAGGAACCACATTAGCTATTCTCCAGTCCAACGGTACCACCCCCGAGTTTACAGATTCATTAAAAATTATCGCTAACGGGCTTGCAATTTCTCGCGCCAGTTCCTTTAATATTCTCGGATGAAGATCATCCGGTCCGCCCGATTTAGTCCCGTTAAGCTGTTCGAGTTTGGCTTCTACCTCGGATACGGTAATGTCAACCCCCCCTCCTTTATTCCCATCCGTCACGCTGCCACTATTCCTGAGTCCTTCATTAGCCTCATTAAAGACCGATGCAAAATATTCGTTTAGATATTGTGCCATGCCTAGATTATCCTTAATCTCCAATCCATCTACAGTCTTAAGTGGTCCCACTTCTTCTTTCTTTGTTTTCTTCCTATTTATATGGCTATAAAACCTCTTACTATTGGTTTTAATTCCCCTCGCAAGGTCCAACTCTACACGGCTTTTGGCCTTTCTCACTCCATCTCTACATGCTCTGACCTCAATAAGGTAGGTTTCTTTGCTGATCCCTCCCATCCTCCTTGTACGCTTTCTGTTTTTTCTTAATCACCCCTCTGAGACACTCGCTCATCCAGCTCTGTCTAAATCTCCTGCCTACGAACCATTTTCCCTTTCTCGGGATACAGGCCTGCGACAGCTCCTGCAACTTCAACTTGAAATAATCCCAGGCGCCTTCCGCCTTTAGATCCATAAATATGTTAGTCCAATCTACTTCCCTAACTAGTCGCCTGAATTTATTAAAGTTAGCCCTTTTGAAATCTGTAAACCTTAGTCTCCGATTTAATTTTGTTAATCCTTCCATTTAGTTTAAACCGAATTAGCTCATGATCACTCGAGCCAAGGTTGTCCCCTACAACCATTTCCTCAACGAGGTCCTCACTACTCACCAAAACCAAATCTAAAATGACATCCCCCCTCGTCGGTTCAGCAACTACTTGATGAAGGAATTCATCAGCTATCACGTCTAGGAAAATCTGAGCCCTATTCATAGATTCATAGACTTTAAGGTCAGAAGGGACCATTATGATCATCTAGTCTGACCTCCCGCATGATGCAGGCCACAAAATCTGACCCACCCACTCCTGGAATAATTCTCTCCCTTGACTCAGCTGTTGAAGTCCCCAAATCATGATTTAAAGACTTCAAGTCGCAGAGAATCCTCCAGCAAGCGACCCCTGCCCCATGCTGCGGAGGAAGGCGAAAAACCTCCAGGGCCTCTGCCAATCTACCCTGGAGGAAAATTCCTTCCCGACCCCAAATATGGCGATCAGCAGAACCCCGAGCATGCGGGCAAGATTCTCCAGCCAGACCCACATTGACCATTGATACTAATAACCAGCGATGGCACGTTATTGACTTATTGACTAAATTATTATTTACTATCATTTGTTCCCCAATCTATATCCAGGAAGTTAAAGTCTCCCATGATTACACAGTTCCTATTAGTATTTACTTCCCTAAAAACATTAAAGAGTTCTCTGTCCATATCCAGGCTAGATCCCGGCGGTCTATAGCACACCCCAAGCACTATCCCAGGGGAGGTTCTAGTAGTTCTTTTACCCAGTGTGAGTATTGCCCAGACAGACTCAGTCTTATCCATTCCATCACTTATTATTTCTTTACAGTTTATCTCATTGTTGACATACAATGCTACTCCCCCACCTTTACCTTTGTTCCGGTCTTTCCTAAACAGCACATACCCCTCCATACCTGTACTCCAGTCATGACTACCGTTCCACCACGTTTTGGTTATTCCTACGATATCCGGTTTCATTTCTCGGACCAGGAGCTCCAATTCCTCCATTTTGTTACCTAGGCTTCTCACATTTGTTATCCAATTTGGTACGGACACCGTACCGCCAGTATGACCTATTAGTCTAGTATCCATTCCCCCCCTCTTCTCCTTATGTCCAATCTCTTCCCCCCGGCTGTAACTGTTCTTATCTCATCGACCTCCCTCTCAATGTTATAATCTGGTGTGGAGATTAACTGGACATCTCCCAACCATCTCCCCCAAATTCCTAGTTTAAAGCTCTCTTGATGAGATGAGCCAGCCTCCCTCCCAGAAGTCTATTTCCTTCCCTACTTAGGTGAAGTCCGTCCCGTGAGAACAGTTTTCTGTCCCCGAAAGCCTCCCAGTGGCCATACATCCCAAAGCCCTCTTTATAGCACCACTCCCTTAGCCAACTATTTATCATCACAATCCTGTCACCCCTTTGCTGCCCTTCTCTAGGAACAGGCAGAATCCCACTGAAGATGATCTGAGCCTCGATTTCCTTAAGCGTCTTCCCCAGCCTGGCATAATCTCCCTTGATTCTCTCCAGGGAGAACCTAGCCGTGTCATTCGTTACTACGTGAAGGACGATCAAGAGGTTCTTACCTGCTCCTTTTAGGATCCTTTTCAACCGCAGGTCCACATCCCATATCTTAGCGCCCGGTAGACAGCACACTCTTCTGTTCTCTGGGTCCACCCTGGTCACAGGCCTGTCTAACCTCCTCAGTAAGGAGTCCCCAATCACGTAAACCTGCCTTTGCCTGGTGACAGTGCGATCTACTAATCTATCCCGTTCCCTCTAGTTGCAACCCCTGTCCATTCCTATTTTCCCTTATAATCCCCCTTATGCCATCCTGTATCCTCCCGGGGCCCAGATTTGGTGCTGTCTCCATCAACTCCTCCCCTCTTTCTATGGGATTAGCCGCTCTTCTCTCCTTGCCTTTGCTCCATCAGCTGCTCGAACCCCCTTCTAAACTCTACCAGGGTATCTACCTGCATCTCCAAACCTCGGATCTTTTCTTCTAGCAGCTCTATTAGGCGGCACTTCATGCAGACATACCTCTGTTCAGACACCCCCGCTAGGACCATGTACATACCGCAGCTGCCACATGCGATCATCTGCATTGTGTCCCCTGCTGCTTGGCTCATGGCTGCTGTTGTCTGAGCTTGCCTGCTCACCTGTGCCCTCCGCACCTGGGGGAACACAGCACATGGGGCCCCGCGCCCTCCTGCCTCCCCTTCTCCTCCAATGGAACTCCCACTCAAACTCCCCTGTTAGCAGCCCTGTTTGCCAGCTCCTGGAATATTGGAATTGTATTGCAAGATCAGTCTAATGATCCATCTAGTATAATACCATGTTTCTGATAATGGCTAGTCCCACGTGCTTCAGGGAATGTGAAACAAAATCCTTTATGAACTGAACCATGAGAATTTATATTATTAATTTTTAAAATACATCCATCTCATGTAACTGGGTGCTTTTATTATCCTTATGCATGTTTAATCCTTTCTGAAGCTTACCTAGCTTTTGTATGTATTGCATAGAAAAACGTTTTTCCGGTTTACAAATTTCAAACTTTTTTAGTTGAGTTTAATATCTCCCTTTCTCTTATGAAGTATAAAAAGCACTTTGTGCTACTCCTTAGGGTTAGGGTTATTTTGTATACCTCTCTCATATCCCCCATCATTTTGTCTCACCTCTGAATATTCTCTCTCTTCAATGTCTCATATGGAAGCATTCCATTCTTTTAATTTTGTCCCCTTGACTCTGGATACCTACTATTTCTGCTATATCTTTTTGAGATGAGGTGATCAGAACTGTGCACATTATTCCAGGTGTGTTACCAGTTATTTACATGGCATAATATTTTTTAACACATCCCAGCATTCTACTCAGTCTTTTTTTGGCCACTGCTGCACATTGAACTGTTCAAGGCTTTTTGCCTAAAACATATCTTCTATTAAATGTTGCTAGGCTGAAGTCGAAAAGTAATTTAATGTGTTTTCTTTTCAGGTCCGCTACTTAAAGATAATTGAGAAGAGTGGCTATCAGGCTTTGCCATGGGTTCGCTATATCACCCAAAATGGAGGTAAATAGCAAAGCTATAGATTGTAGACACTGAAGTTGCCCATGTAGTTTTCCCATTAACACACTTTTCTCTTTGTTGTATGTTCCCAAGATAATTTACCTGCATGATTCCACTAGACTTCTCATTCTTTAATAATGTGCAGTATTGCTACAAATTATATTCATAAATATATTCCTCTCTCCCTTTACCCTGCTTTTATGGAAGTGCCACTGTTGTGACTTTATAGTTAGGCTTGGGTTGAGTATTTTGCATGTAACACAGAGATTCAACCCCTTTAGGCATATACATTTTAAGAAAATACACACCTCAAAGAAAAGACTGGCAGTCATGGAATCTGTTAAGCATTTGGGAAGGTCGAGTTTGGTGAACAGAAATTCCTATTCCTGGAATGTTTAACTCTAATGAGGCAAAATTTCCTTTAATTGGTTATTGAGCATGTAAACAGCTAGAGTTCTTCTAACATGGTCCTTTATACAGATCTCATTGTTGTTTGAGTAATCTTTGCTTTAATTTGGCATTGGTATATCATAAATATTTCTGCTCTGATATTGCTACTTTTTTGTATTAATAAAATAAGATGAACTAATTTAACTAACTCTTCTGAATTTATTTTTCTCTTGCAGATTATCAGCTCCGAACACAATAGTACTTTTTCCAACCAGAACAGATGACAAATCTTCAGGTCTAGAATTTGTAGAAAACTTTGTGGTAGTGAAGGCTGTGAACATTGTCTCCAGGGTATTATATCAGCAAACTTTAACTGAGGAGGAGAGAGAGTGGTTGTTTTTTTAATTGTGTTCAACACTAAGTGTTTGGACTATTAGTGCAGGTTGTATGGATGTCTAATTCTTAAAGCATGTTACTACTTCTGCTAAATGCTGATCATATTAGGAGTAGCAGTTATTTTGAGAAGCCAGGATTGCCTTGCTAGTCATACTTCAACGTTCCATATTTTAAAAGTGTGTAAATACCATCTTTAAAACCAGTGGAAGCATTATTTAAAAACTAGAGAGGTCATGGTGCAACTGAAGTGGCTGCTAAGCATTCTTAGTTGTAAATAACCCTGGGCCTTTATTTCACACTGAAAACACCTGACAGTTTTGAGGCTTATTTCTTAGCTTGCAAAGGAATGATTAAAGGTAGTGATGAGTCAAGAAAGGTTAGGTTCTAAGTTCAAAATAAAAGTTGGTTTTATTGACAAAGTTCAGCCCATTTAATATCTGTCAAACCTTGAGATATTGGGGGTGGTGTTTGTAAGCATAAATTTGATAAAAAAAAATACAGGTGCATAAATTACCATAGTAACTTGAAGGGGAAGACACATCAAGAATAAATGCCCATAGTCTCTGTGGAGTATCGTGGTCAATGCTTGTTCAAATTATGGAGCTAAGATGCAAAGCTGAGAAGTCCAAACAAATTAAGAAAACTCAATATCAACTATCATATAAAACTTGCTTGGCTTTGATATTTCTAATTGCAAAAAAATCTAAAAATTAAAGGTCTCAACTTGTAAATATTAAACTTCAGATTAACCATATTGGCTTTTAAATGTTTAAAACAAAATTCAGCAGATGGAACATGTTTGTAAGTAGTAATAACTAATAGTACTTCAGGCACTTCCTGATAACTGATTGCTGTCATTAGAGGGGCTGGTAGATAAAAGAATAAGAAATTACATATCTGTCATCCAGGTTAGATTTAGGTAAATTCTTTTTTCTTCAGTTTTCAAGAATTATTTACATTTTCTTCAGCTTCTCCTGAAAGGCTACTTTCTTTGACAGTCTCTTCCACTTGTAAATCACAGTTCAAAATGTTACACTTTCAAGCTTTAGAACTCGTTTTTTGAGGATGCTGCAAACTGCATAATTGCACCAATTTCAGAAAATGTTAAACAGTGGTTATATCAGTGTTTTCTTTAAAAAGGACTTAACTTTTATTTTTAATGTGAATTTATTGCTCCTGCCAGGTTTTAGCTTAACATTGAAGACTGAATATCGCTGTCCACAACTGATGCAGCACAGATAATTGGGGTATAAGGTTTACCACCCCTATTCTGCCATGCTAAAGTGCCTGAGCTATGCCCCAGAGGGGAGAGGTCACTGTGCCTGTTTGTTCCTTGTAGATTTTTGTGGACCATATGTATGCAATATTATTTAGAAATACTCACAAAATTCCACTGAACCAATTTAGCTTTGATATTAGAGGAGGATTTGTTTCAGAAAGGACTAATTCTGCTGAAGATTGTAATAGCATTGTTAAAGCAGCTGGAAAATCACATCATCATAGCTGGATAATTAGAATATTAAGTATGGATGCATGTAGTTTTCTGGAGTAAGGTTATAGGATTTTATTATCCACCAAAATGTTAAAACAAATTAAATCCTCTTACCCCATATTTTGGTTTTACTACTGTCATTTTTGGTTGAAATTTTAATCTTGAGACCAAACTGACCATTTTACAAGTTTAATATAAAGTACTTAGCTAACCTGTTACATAGCCCCTCAGATGTTGTCTTCAGCCTACATTGTTTATGTAGTACTTTTAATCATTTGCTTGTTAAATGTGGCAGGTGTTATAGTTTTGGTTTTCCTTGTTGAAGCATGTACCTTACAAACCAGAACAGTATTTACTGGCTCTTTGCAGCTGCTGAAGTTCGATTATATTGGAGTGGCCATAGGCAGCAAAGAACAAGAAATCATTCTTGCAGCACTAAACTCCACTGTCATTCTTCAGTCGCTGTAAGGTAAAAGGGTCTGAATCTGCCTGTGGATTAAAGTACCTCTAGTTAAGAGGATTGATTCTGAACTCCTGGACCATGTTTTATAAATGCTGAAAGTATTAATTTAATATGCCCAATTTAATTACTATCACACTAAGAACTGTCAACATTAAATATTTGCAGTACACAGGTCAATTAACTACATGTGCGTATTTATCAAACTACACAAATTACAGTAAAAAGGCCTTCACAGTTTGTTGTTCACATTATCAGATACTTCAAAAAAGGCCAATTTAATCCAACAGTGGCCCAAATGTTCTGTATCTACCTACTATATGGATGTAAGGCAGAAATAAGAGCTGTGACATTAGTTTAGTGCTGGTCTTTGTTTAGAGACTATTTCTATATTCCTCTTCCTTGGGCTAAATATTAAAATTTGTTCCTTTACAATTTGCAGTGGCGGTCTTCATTGTGCATTGGTAATTTGTCATCTCCTGGCTGGCTTCTATAACTTTAGTTTGGCAATCTGCAACTGTGAATTGAGAAGTGTTGCTCTCCTTGTAGACAATTATTTTAAACAAGATGTTCACCACTTATCTCTTTATTATAAAGTGAGCAGGAAAAGATATGTATGTATTCACCTAGGTTTCCAAATCAGTGTGGTTTCATAGACTCTTAAATTAGTTAGCCAGAATGTGCCAATTCCTATCATAAGTAGCTGGGACTTCAGCACTATAAACCAGCCAGGCTATAGTTCCTTGTTGCTTCATGTGGGAACACTGAAATGGTAACATCTCTTACAATCACTTTGTTCTGAAATGTGCACATCTAATTTTAGTAGCACCTTGGCACATTTGAGAACGTTCCTGCAAAAATGCTGATTTGTAGGACCAAAAACAAGAGGCTTAACCTGCTGTGGGTGATACAGTTCTTACTTTTATAGGTTTGTTAATTTGAAACAGTGCTCGAGCACATACAGACCTTTATTAATAACCTGTCTGCCCTTATGTTGCAACAGCCCTTTTTCAAACTCAATAATAGTTGAATGGAAGTGCTACATGAATTCTTACTACCAAAAAAACCTGCTGAAAATGTATTCCTTTAATTTTACCATAAATAGCGCTTAATATTATTACATTAGTAGTTTCTTGAAGATAATTCATACCTTTTTCCTCACAGACTATAGTTTAACTTTTTGGTATTTAAAATATCTTTAGGTTTAATCTGAACTAACTAATTCAGGTTTAGTTAATTAAACTAACCATGGTGGTGAAAAATCAACCTCCTTTTTACTTATGATGAAGGGGCCCAAGGCCCCTTTGCGTTCTCCACACCACCTCCTTTACTTCCATCGCAAACTTTTAGCAACTCCTGCTGGAAGTTGCCCTCTGTTCGTTCTCTCTCTTCCCCCTCCCCCCAAGGGGACACTGCTCCTGCCCCATTACCCGGCCCCTTCCCTCTAATGGGCACTATCTCATCCCCTGTTCCCACTCCTACCTACGCAACTGCTCTGTAATATACTGACCCTGGCTACCACCTTGAAGGCTAGCAGTAGTGGAGGTGGAAGAAAAAATACAGCTGGGCTGGAGCCAGTTCCCTGCAGTTCAGAAAGGAGAGGAACACGAACACCTGCTTGGGTCCCACCTTCTTCCCCACCCTCTCACTGCTAACTTTCCCCAGTACAGCACAAAGCAGAGGGAGAGAAGAGCAGGTAAGAATTGCCTCACCTTCTGTCCTAAGATGGCTCCATGTGTCCCCAGCAGCTGTTGCTTCCCCAAGGCCTGCAGCTCAGATTCCCAACAGCAGCATCTAGTGGCTGAAGCCAGAACTGAAATACAATACAACCTCAGACTGACTGGTCAACTGCAGGCCTCATTTGGAACTGGAAGTACACAGGCAGCAGCAGAGACCCCCCCCCCCCCCAAAAAAAACAAACACCACCCACAAATATAGTACAGTACTGTGTTAAAAGTAAACTGCTAGGGAAAGTTTAAATTTTTTTGACAGGTAAGGGGAAACTATGCTAGTTTCATTTAAGATCATTAAAAGCAGCATTTTTCATCTGCATAGTAAAATTTCAAAGCTGTATTAAGTCAATGTTCAGTTGTAAACTTTGGAAAAAATCATGTTCTGACCAAAACATTACAGAGTTACAAATAACCTCCATTCCTAAGGTGTTCATAAGAGGTTCTACTGTAACAGGAAATCCTGACTTGACAGGAGCTTCATGTCAGAAGTAAAAATAACCTAAAAATTGTAGAACTTCCGAAAATAGAGAGTGAGCAATTGTATTAGAGTATTAGACAAGTAGCTGCTCGCAGGAGTGCCTGTTTGCTTGAGGTCCATACAACATTTTGTCCTTTCATAATGATTTGTAGCTCTCAGAACTTTATTAATAATGACCTGTCCTTTTCAGCTCAGCTATGAAGTATGGAAGTCTTGTTCCCATTTAAAAGAACAGAAAGCTGAGGTACTGAAAGGTGGTGGGACTCTAGACCCTGCTTTGCAAGAGAGCAATTTGTCCTTTTAAAGGAACATATAGGTGCATTCTACCGTTGATTACTCTTCATGTGTGAGAATTCCAAACATGCATATACACAGTGGAGGTTCCAGGTGGAAATAATCAGGCCAGATTTCCTGTCCCTCTTGGGTGACTGTCTCTGCTCAATAGACTTTAGGACACATATTTTGCATGTTCATATTCCTCCAGTTCTTAGTGCTCTCTGCACTTCTCCTTAGAGGATAGACATTTCCAAGTTAATAGCTGACCATTTGGTCTTTCTTCAGCATGAGGGCATTTACCAAATCCTAGCATCGATACTTGCCTATTTCCATTGAGAAAGGGATCAAGCTATACAAGTATCTCAACATCCTTATTCTGGTACCCTCAGTCTCCCAATGGCTGGTAGCCAGGGACAGGGTACCCTTGTAGCTGCCTCAACAGGGGTTCCCCTATCCCAGAAACTTCCCCATTTGGTTATGGTCTAGAATACCTATCTGTGGATTGCTTTCATCTCCTAGTACAGTCTTTCCTTCTTGCTGAATGCCCAACTGCCGGTAAGAGCATGTGCACCTTCTTCAGTCAGAAGCATATAACTGTCACGGACTCACAGATCGTGCCCACTCTTGGCCCCATGCAGTCCGTGGGGGGTGCCCCTTTCAGTGCGACAGCCCTTCTTGGGGGTCCACTCTCTCTTGGGGTCAGGCCCCTCCACCTCCTGGAGCCGCACCTCTCTGAGCCTTAGCACGTCTCTGCCGTGGGCCCCCTCAGGGAGTCCACTTGCTCTGGACCCCTGGGGCCTCCACCCCCGAAGGGGTTGATGCAACCCTGTTCTCTAGAACAGAGTGACTCTCAGCCAGCATAAAACAGGAGGATTTATTGAGAGTTGAACACAGCACAGGAAACTCTCAAGGCCTCAGGCCTGGCCTCCCTCAGCCCAGCACATCCCAGTCTCTCTGCATCCAGGTGGGCTCTGCCTGCTCCCCCACTCCAGCCCAGAGCCCCCCTGCTTCCCAGCGGGGCATCTGAGATCCCCGGCCCCAAGCCCCACCTCTGTCCATTGTCTTCTCTCCAGGGAAACAGGGTTGTAAACTGGGGCCTCCTCTCCTCTCTTCTGTCCTCTGGCTGGAACTGGCTGGTTAGGTCCAGGGCAGGCTCTAGGATTTTTGCCGCCCAAAGCAAAAACAATTTTGGCCGTCCCCCGTTTTTTAATTACCCCGGCCCCGCCTCAACTCCACCCCTTCCCCAAATCCCCAGCCCTGCCTCCTCCCCCCAGGCTCTCAAGCCTGGGAGGGAGGGGGAGAAGCGGTGCCCGTGCTGCGGCCGCTCGGGGTCTCCCCCTCCCTCCCAGGCTCTCAAACCTGGGAGGGAGGGGGAGACTCCGAGTGGCCGCGGCACGCGAAACAGCTGATTCACGCACCGCTGCTTCCCCTCCCTCCCAGGCTTGAGAGCCTGGGAGGGAGGGCAAGTAGCGGCGGCAGCAGCAGCGGAGGTGAGCTAGGGCGGCCGGGGCACATTTTTAGGGGCGGCATTCTGGCGCTGGCTATGCCGCCCCTAAAAATGTGCCACCCCAAGCACCAGCTTGTTTTGCTGGTGCCTAGAGCCGGCCCTGGTTAGGTCACTGGCTCCTCACTCTGCAGGCCATTGTCCTCCCACTGGCCAGAACCGGCTGCGATTCCTGAGCTGGGTCTCCAGGTCCGGTTGCTGGGGTATCCATCCTCCAGGCCATTGGCTGGGGTCCCACGTTCCCTCTCCGGTCCTCTGTAACAACAAACTCCCTCTCCCCTCACCTCATTAAACCAGTAACACCCAGGGAAACTGAGTCCCACCCCCTCCGCATGCAAACCATTGAAACCCCACCGAAAACAAGAAAATCTCCCACTTCATCACAATAACGCCTTCACAGCTGGCATGGATTTAGTTCTCTTAGCACCTCACACAACTAAATCTTTGGTGTTTAAAGTCTTTTCCTCTTGTTGATGCATGTTTCCTGAAGGAACCCTCCTTATTTCTGTCAGTTTGTCTGCATTGGGGGGGGAGGAGAGGGGAAGACCTTCGCCATCCATATTTTCTTTCCTCCAGCCCAGTTCTCGCCTCCCACCCACCTACAGTATTCCTATCAACAAGTGTTATATGCTCCCATCTTGTCTCGCACTGCTGCACTACTCACTCCCGGGTCTGCAGGTTCTTCTGTGGCTTGGCCTTCCAGCCAGGTCATTAAAGTCCTCCTCTTCCAGGGATTTCACAGTCTTTCCAGACCTGGTGGCTGGCTGGCACCTCCAATGCCCTTGCCACTCCCCCATGGCTGGTAAAAGAACCCAGCCCCACCCTCTACACTGGGTTCCATTCCAGAGACCCTATAACACGCAACCATAATCCGTAGGCAGGCGTCTACCTCTTGCTGTTGTTTCCCTGGGCTTCTTCCTGCATATCCAGCTTCCCCCCTTTGCATTTGCCTGCCTTCAACTCCCTACACTGAGGAAGTGACTGCAGCCTTTTCCAGCAGCAGCCGCCCCCCCCCCTCTCTGCCGCCAGCTACCTGGCTTTATACAGGCCCTGCCTGTTCCTGCACAGGTGAGCCTGTCCTTAATTAGCTGCCTCCAACCTAAATCTCCCCTCATTGGAGCCTAATTAGCTGATTGGGCCCACCTGCCCTAATTCAGCTCTTGCAAGGCTAGTGTGGGGAGTCCACCCCATCACAGATGCCTCCACTTCATGGACAGTGAGCATGGTGAAACATTCATTTCCAATGTTTGTAATGGCTACTGTGATCTGGCTATTACCCTATTTGATTAGCAACTGGGTCTTTCTGCTTTTCAAGATGCTTATTCTTTGGCTGCAGGGTCCTACTAATGGCATAATAAAGTAGTCCTACATCCTGTGGCTACAGTTTGTTTTATCTGGTGTCTGTCCATTAATCCACTGTCCTTGAATGGGATAGAATTACTGGTAGCTTGCATGTGGCCAGTTCTACCTGTGAATGGCACATGTACAGAACCATACATGAGATGCTCACATGTCCGCATGTCATCTGTTTTAATTGGCCTGAATTATTTAATGTTAAAAAATCATAAATGTTGCTCTAGCAAGCATGGTGGGCTGGACCACCTATGGTGAATGCCATTTTGGGGCTTAAAAGAGTAGATCTGTGTGTAGTTGAGGTGATTAAAGCCAGATGACTTTCTGGTCAGCTTGATGGCTGTTTAGAGCTGGAGAGTTCTGTAGAATTTATAGGAGAGTAATGTGTTAGTTTCTGGCTTCCTGATTGTTCACCACTCACACCAGTCTGCAGTTAGTTTTATTCAATGATTTAACTCTACTTATTTTCTGGTGTACATTTCAGCTCTAGCCTGGGGCACTTAGTAGGTCATTGCTTTACACCAGATAGAATAATCATAGGCCTTTCTTGAATGTGCCCTGCTTCTTGCCAATTTACAAGCTTTAACATTTAACATGGATGCAAATATGGCATGGTATTACAGTAGTAAGCTCCTTCTATTCCACAGATCAGGATTTAAGATTTGAAATACTTACTAAAATTATTTTTAAAAGCTAGTTCTGCACTTTTTTTATACTGCTGGAGCCACATCTCATAATCCATGTTGTGAATCTATTTGGCTTTCTCATCTGTCTGAATAATCCTGAGACTTCCGTTTTACAGAAATTATTGCATACTATGGCTGATCTTATTCTTCACCCTGGTTTCTAGAGTCTTAGTTTAGAGTCCAAAATCCTGAAGTCTGGGGTGAGTTATGAAAACTGTAGGGATGTCTTCAAGTCAGTAGTACACAGTGCCAAACAGCCTATTTGACAGAGAGGCCTCGTGTTGCTATCAAGCTGGCAGTGTTCAGGGCTAGACCTACACATGCACTTTTTCTTGTACCTTAGTTTGGGTTTTCAAACATTTCTATAAAAAGTATGGAAACGTCGTAAGACTCTAGAATTATGACAAGTAGAATTCTGTGCTTAACTCACTAGTCAATATAAAACTATTCCAGGCACAACAGTCTCAAATGCTTTAAGATAAAACATGTCCCATTTTCAGAAAGAAGCAGTTCGATGGGGCAGGGGGAGTTCCTTCCCCTTTACTAGAAAACCAGGGTAGCTCTGAGGCAGTTAATGTGTCCTATCAGAGTTGGTGCAGGAGGTAGTGTATGTACAGTAATAGGACAACATATCTACCAGACACCTCAAAATTGCACCAATATATTAACTTCAAATTACCCTACTGCCTGTTTAAGTCTCCTAAATGTTCTGAGGGAAAAGGTTTGCTATCTCCCTCAGCAATTCTGTAACCTTTCTGCTTAAGGTTCCCAGCTTCTCAGACTTGTGTTTGGGCTGTTTAAAGTCAATGGAAGAGGATCAGTGACACATTCTTCCTTTAAATGTATGTATGTTTTCTGATTTGGAAGGTTGTGGCTGTTTCAATATTGTCTTGTAGAGTTCATTAAATAGAATCTTCAACAAAAGTAAATTTCTTACCTATTAACAGTCTTTGAACATGATTTCTAAATTTTGTATCTTACTCTCCACTCTGGCATGACTATACTTTCTATACCTTTACCGTTCACCGATTCCCCTTACCACTGACACTCCTGCTTTTCTTGTATCAGGCAGTGGTAGTACATCTAGACAAGTACTAGAGGGCAGCAAGAGCAAAGGAATAAATTTGCCAATGTAAAATGATACATAACTACATTGCCCACTAGGGGACTGTGCACACACGTTTAGATGTGAGTAGTTACATACTTCCACACATTAATTAATCTAATGCAGTCACTGGGGCTCTGCCTGAGTGTGAGGGTGTGCCCACATGGAACTGGTTGCAAGATCTGTATCTTTAGTTCTTGTCCCTGAAGTTTTCCATTTGTAATATAGGGTATGCCTACACTACCCCAACCCCCATACCTTCCTCATCTAATTTATAATGAAAAAGAGTTGTCAAAAAGGAACAATCCCAAGGAGCTCCTTCTGTTCCCATCAGCCCCCACAAGTGACTAAGGATCAACAATGACCTGATCTGCATCCAGTCCTTTTGTACGGGGAGATTTTGGCAAACCAGTAAAGTGCCTGAAACCAACTGCTTGCTTAACAAGTTTTCTTTAAGGAACATGTCATTCTATTACTAATGTATAAATAAGGGGGGAAAGTGTGAGGTAGGGGGACTCTTCAGGACTGGACTCTCCCTCTGGATGCATCTTGTGTTTCCCACCGGCAGATGGGCTGTGGCTGTGCCACTCGAGAGCCATATTCAGCTTCGGTAATTATCGAGGGTTGGGGATGTTTTACTAACCTGTTGTGGACATGTGTAAGTGCTTGAGACTAAGTAAAGTTTAACTTTAAGCAGAGGTGAAAGTAAGCCGGTCTGGTCTGGCGTACCGGCAAGAGCTTTCCCGGGCCCTTTAAATTGCCACCAGAGCCCCTGGGTGGCGGAGGTGGCTCAGGTGGTGATTTAAAGGGCCTGGGGCTCTGGCTGCTGTGGGGAGCCCTGGGCCCTTTACGTCGCTGCCGGAGCCCCCAGGGTAACGGCGGTGGCCCAGGGCTCCGGCGGTGATTTAAAGGGCCCGGGGCTCCCAGCCACCACTACCGCAGCGGAGCCCCGGGCCCTTTAAATCGCCGACAGAGCCCCAGGGGCTCCCAGCTGCCGCCACTACCCCGGGGCTGTAGCGGAGATTTAAAGGGTCCGGGGCGCCGCTGTGGTGCCCGGGAGCCCCTGACCCTTTAAATCACCGCTGGAGTCCCCCAGGGCTCTGGCAGTGGGGCTCGGGCGGCGATTTAAAGGGCCCGAGGCTCCACTGCAGCCAGGAGCCCTTGGCCCTTTAAATCACTGCCAGAGCCCGGGGGCTCCGGCAGCGGGGCTTGGGCAGTGATTTAAAGGGCCTGAGGCTCCGGCCACTGCGGGGAGCCCCGGGCCCTTTAAATCTCCACCTGAGCCCAGGGTAGCGGTGGCAGCCGGGAGCCCCTAGGGCTCCATCCATGATTTAAAGGTCTCGCATTTCCCGGGTTAAGGCCATGCCTCTTCTGGTTGAGGCCTCGCCCCCTGCTCAGGACTCCAGCATACCGGTAAGTCCTTTAAGTTACTTTCACCGCCTGGCTTTAAGTTAAAGCACTCTTGTGTTGTCCTGTTTGTGCCAGCCATCTATCGGTCGGCCGGCCGGCCAGCCATGTCTCCCCTGATTTATTTCCTGACACCACCTTGCATAGAGTAAAAGTTAACAAGAGCTTTGGGTTGAAAGAACCCCAGATAACACTTTGTAGTCATCCAAACACAGGATGGGGGAGCAAAGGGAGAAACTAAGGGTGGGGTTTGAGAGGGGCTTAGGGGACCCACTGTCATCACAGAGCAAACTCCAAAAGGAAATATTTAACTTTAATATTTAGAAATGTTTTCATAAAGCAAAATGTAAAAGCCCCGATTCTCCTCTCAGTCCTTTAGGTATTGGCTTCATTGTCCCATCTCCCAGAGCTGGAAGGGACCTTGAAAGGTCATCGAGTCCAGCCCCCTGCCTTCACTAGCAGGACCAAGTACTGATTTTGCCCCAGATCCCTAAGTGGCCCCCTCAAGGATTGAACTCACAACCCTGGGTTTAGCAGGCCAATGCTCAAACCACTGAGCTATCCCTCCCCCTACCCTCGACTCTCTTAAACCACCTCAAGCTCTCCCAGATCTTCCCATACCTTCCAACTGAACTATAATAAAAAATAATCAAGCCACACTAGAGAAAATCAGGTATTGTGTCAGCAGCAATTGCCTAAAATATTGGAAGATCAGTCCTGAACACAAAACTCCATCGCCACAAAGATCCAGCACAAATGGAGGCTGGCCAAAGTGACACAACAAAATTGGTTAGCATATTGGAAATTCATAACAGGAGAGTTGGAAACATTAGGACTATACTCTTTAGAGAGATGATCAGAGGGGATATGACAGGTATAGAAAATCATTAATGGTGTAAAGGTAAATCAGCTGCTTCTGCTTAACTTTTCTCAAAATACAAGCACAATGGAGCATTCATTTTATTTTACACAGTGCCTCATCTCTCTTCATTATTCAATTGAAGTAGTACTGGGATTTGCCAGTGAAGTTTATGCCTGATTTGAGAGCTGCTTTGATGGTCCTTTCATTATTTGAGCAGAGTTCCTGTACATTCTGGCCCTTTCTGATTCATTTCTGACCAATAGCATGTGACTATTTGCAGAACGAGTGTTTATTTTCTAAGTGGTTAGTTATTAAAGCAAAAGCACCAAGACAGAAGTGCTTCTAAATGTTGTGCACTTTACAATTGTTAAGGTTTCTGAGAGGTCACAAAGGTCCCAGATAACATTAGCAACTAAATGCTATGTTGTCCCTTTGCGCTATCAACAGGAAACATCTTTAACAGCACAGGAACTACAGCTTTGTAATTGGCTTGGTGCAAGAACATGACAGTATTTTTCTCATCCTATCAGGAGTCAGATATTTTGGGAGCTGATATATAAAGCACACAGCACATAGTGTCTTTTGAACATTGGGAACAGGTTAATGTGGGAAATTCAGTGGTGCTTTGCTATTTTATTAGCTGCTGTAGTTGTAGCGTGGATTATTTTCTCATCATGCATTGTTTAGGCTGATATTTCATCACAAGTCATACATATTTACGACATTTTTGTGGATATGCATGTATGATTAGATATACTTAACACTGAGAGGAAGCTTTTAAAGAGACATTTAGCAAATAACTAACTGCAATCATTAATTCAAATATAGAAGTCCTTATTCATTCCTTATCAAAATGCCCATTGACGTCAAACGTACAGGATTAAGCTCCATATACAAAAACTTCAGTAACCTTCTAGATTATAGAACTTTATATGTGTGATGGCCTCAGATACTGAACTAGTAAGAGAGTTACTACTGTGATCTGTACATTCAAAGGAGCAGTCTCTGTGCCATGCAATTAGTGAATTAAAAAGTTCAGTGCAAATACAACTCACTTTAAAGCAAAGCAAATGGTGTTTAACTGGGGCAGCAAAGAGTTGAGATGAAGAGTGAACAAAACTACAGTTAATGTTCTGCACAAAGCCAAACTGTTGCTTGATATTACAAGCCTCACTTTCCCCATTTGCTAAAGTGTATTTTCCAAGGCTTCCTTTGCTGATTGGCTCAATAGCAACTTAAGCCACTAAATAAGAAAAATAATTCATACTAGCACTTAAATGGCTAAACCCTAACTAATCAATCAGTTTTGTCCATTCATACAGCACGTGACACATCTTCAATTTTGCACTCTAATCGCATAATGAAGTTAAGTCACATGGAAGGCAAGATCAGGCCCAAAATGCTGACTATGGATTCTCTTTCAGTGTGAAATGCTTTCTCCTCTGAAGTAACTAGCTGAGAGCACTGGGGTATTAAAGTCATGTCTGGGTAAAAAAATAGATCCTGAAGAGCATAATAGAAAAAATTGTAATAGCTGGAAAGCTGTTTTTAAACTTTCCTATAAAATGATAGTCCTACAAACCCTTAGTCAGGTGATTAGGCCCGTGGCTGCTATTTGCCTATTTTTATACCATATCTAACATCGTAGCAGCTGATCCTGAATTTTCATGTAAGGATTGTGTTGGTGTGCATGGCTTCTCAGGACTGTGTCCCATGAGACCAATCAACATTAGATTTTTTTAATTTCCATAATCTTTATTACAGTTTATTCATAAATGGCTGTCACTTTATTTCATAAATGTACAATATATGTTTTGAACTGCTGATGCTGTGTTCGGCAGAGCTGGATAGCAGGATTACCACCAGGCAGGTGAAGGTCTTGTTTTGATTTTAAGCATGTCCTCCCCCTGCAAAAACACCATGGGAGATGATATTCACATAATTTTGCAGGTTTGCTTTACCCATAGATTATGCCATATTAACCCAGCATAATGCAGGTGCAAGATCCCATGCTGACGGAAGGGCAAGGTGTCTGCCTAGCCAGCACTGCCACAAAAAGTTGTGGTACTGAATTGGTGGGGGCATAGCCAGGGTCCTACTGCTAGATCCTGTGAGCTGTGTAAGGTGACTGATTCCACCTTAAATGTTACAAGCTAAATTAAATCCAAACAAATTGACTTAGTGCATTGTATCAAGCATCTAAAAGTCAGAGACATCTGAGATTTGTGGTTATCTGCATCCACGCTGAGATCGGCAAATATGGTCCATGGATATAAAGCAGCGATTCACAGATTTGCAGGGCTCTAGATATAAAATTTGGATTTGCATCCATCTGTGATCCACAAATATGGTATGCAGATATAAAATGGATATCTGCAGATTTGCAGGGCTCTAGTTATTTGCAGTGAGTTACGGTGGCCAAATTTCACAGATGGAGTATTTTCAGGAAGCAAAACCCTGTTTTTCTTAAACATGCCTGTGTAAGTAAATCTCTCTCTCTCAACCTTAGATGCTGTTCAGTATAAGCCAGGGGTTCTCAAACTGGGGGTCGGGACCTCTCAGGAGGTTGTGACCTCTCAGGGGGGTCATGAGGTTATTACATAGGGAGTCGCGAGCTGTCAGCTGCCACCCCAAACCCCGCTTTTCCTCCAGCATTTATAATAGTGTTAAACGCATATTTATATATTTTTAATTTATAAGGGGGTATTGCACTCAGAGGCTTGCTATGTGAAAGGGGTCACCAGTGCAAAAGTTTGAGAACTACTGGTGTAAGCTGAATTAAGATTATAGGAAAAACATTAACATTTTGATCCTCCTGACGTCCTAAAATATATGCGCTAGCTCAACCTGAAGTTATGAGGTAGATGAAGGAATACTGGTCGGCTCTGGGGGGGAGAATTCTATGGCATGGCAGGTGAGCAACAAATTTAGATTTCAAAAGGGCAGACTTTGAGAAACTAAAGAAACTAGTTAGTGAAGTCAACTGGACTGAAGAGCTGAGGCATTTAAATGCTTGCATCCCAAGCAAGGAGGAAAAGACTTGTAGGGAAGGGCTCCAGATCTAACTGGATGAATAACCACTTCAAAACAGATATTAGGCATAAGCAGGGAGCCTACGAGGAATGGAAGAAGGCACTGATCAGCAAAGAAAGCTATATCTTGGAAGTAAAAATGTGTAGGGCTCAAGGGAGAATTGCCAAAAGTCAACCAGAATTAGCCATTGCGAAGGAAATTAAAACAAATAGAGGTTCTTTAGCCATATAAATAAAAAGAGACCATGAAGAGTAAAAGAGAACAACATAAAAATTAAGAAACTAGTTAAACAGAAATTAAAAGGAATAGTCACAAGGGTGAAATGCCTGCAAACTGCCTGGCAACTACTTAAAAACACCATAATAGAAGCTCAAATTAAATGTATACCCCCAAATTAAAAAAAACAGTAAGAAGACTTAAAAAAAAATGCCACCATACTAAACAGCAGCGTAAAAGAGCCAGTGTGAGGCAAAAGGCCTCATTTTAAAAATTGGAAGTCAAATCCAAGTGAGGACAATAGAAAGGAGCATAAACTCTGGCAAGTCATGTGTGAAAGTATAGTAAGGCAGGCCAAGAAAGAATTTGAAGAGCAACTAGATAAGGACACACAAACTAACAGCAAAAATATTTGTAAGTACAGCAGACTCAAGAAGCCTGCCAAACAGTCAGTAAGGCCACTGGACAACTGAGCTGCTAAAGGAGCACCCAAGGAAAACACGGCTCTTGCGGAGCAGCTAAATGAATTCTTTGCATCAGTCTTCACTAAAGAGGATGTGAGGGTGATTCCAAACCTGAGCTATTCTTTATAGGTAGCAAATCTCAGGAACTGTCCCAGCTTGAGGTGTCAACAGAGAAGGTTTTGGAACACATTGATACATTAAACAGTAATAAGTTACCAGGACCAGATGGGATTCACCCAGGAGTTCTGAAGGAACTCAAATGTGAAATTGCAGAACTACTAACTGTGGTATGTAACCTATTGCTTAAATCAGCCTCTGGACCAGATGACTGGAGGGTAGCTAATGTAATGCTGATTTTTTTTAAACAGGATGCAGAAGCGATCCTGGCAATTACTGGCAGGTTAGCCTAACTTTATTACCAGGCAAGTTGGTTGAAACTATAGTACAGGACAAATTTATCGGACACATAGATGAACACAATATCTTGGAGAAGAGTCAAACAGGTTTATCAAAGGGAAATCATGCCACACCAAATCTATTAGAATTCTTTGAGGTGGGGGTCAACAAGTATGTGGACAAGAGTGATCCAGTCACTATGCTGTACTCAGAATTTCAGAAAGCCTTTGAAAAAGTCCCACATGAAAGGCACTTCAAGAAAACTAAGCAGTCATGGCCTAAGAGAGGAGGTCCTCTCATGGCTCAATTGGTTAAAAGATAGGAAAGAAAGGATAGGAATAAATGCTCAGTTTTTCACTGTAGAGCGATGTAAATAGCAGGGTCCCCCGAGGCTCTGTATTGGGACCAGTGTTGTTCAACATAGTCAGAAATGATCTGAAAAGGGGGTTAACAGTGAGGTGGCAAAATTAGCAGATGGTACAAAATTAGTCAAGATAGCAAGTTCAAAGCTGACTGTGAGAGTTACAAAAGGATCTCACAAAACTGGCTGATTGGGCAACAAAATGGCAGATGAAATTCAATGTTGATAAGTGCAAAGTAATACACATTGGAAAACATAGTTCCACCTACACATATGAAATTATGGAGAGGGAGAGAGAGAGAGAGTGTGTGTGTGTGTGTGTACACAATAGCTATTACCACCCGAGAAAAAGTTCTTGGCGTTATAATGGATAGGGCCCTGAAAACATTTGCTGCAGCGGCAGTCAACCCCATGCTTTGGATGTCCCTAAACCTTCAACTGCCAGAAGCTGGGACTGGACAACAGGGGATAAAGCAATTGAAATTGTCCTGTCTGTTCATTCCCTCTGAAGCATCTGGCACTAGCCACTATCGTAAAACAGGATACTGGGCTAGATGGGTCATGGTACCACATGGGAAAATATTAATTAAGCTAGAGAAGATAGGGATTAGCACAGGTATTGTAAAGTGGGTAAGGCATTGGCTAAAGTGGAGCAATGATGGGTTGTGCCAAAGAACTATCAGGCTGGAGGGAAATTATTAGTGAGTTCCTCAAGAATCTGCTTTTGTAATAGATCTTATTAAATATTTTAATTAATGACAGTGGCATAAAAAGTTGGAGTGTGCTAATGAAATGTGATGGTGACACAAATTGGGAGGCATTGTAAATACAGAGGAGGATCAAAATATTATACAGGAAGAATTAGGATGATGTAAGCAATAGAAATGGGATGAAATTTAATAGTACAATCTGCAAGGTCATACTCTTAGGGACTAAGATCTTTGTGTTTTAGTCCATCATAGGATGACTATGAGCCATCACTATGATGAAGCCATAAAAAAGGCAAATGCAAGCCTAGTATGTATCAGGCAAAGTATTTAATGTAGAGATAGGGAAGTATTCATGCCATCATACAGGGTAGTAGTAAGACCTCCTCTGGAAACTTTGTACAATTCTGGTCACCCCACATCCAAGAAAAATGAAATCAAACTGGAGCAGGTGCAGATAAAGGCTACTAGGATGATCAAAGGAATGGAGAGCCCATCTTACAAGAGGAGAGTAAAAGAGTTTGACTCTTTTAGCTTAGTAAAACAAGGCTCAGCGGGGCTATGATTGTTCTCTATAAATACATCAGGGAAGGAGAACAGCTATTTAAACTAAAGGACAATGTTGGCATAAGAACAAATGGGTATCAACTGGCCATGAATAAATTTAACCTGGAAATTAGAAGGCTTCCAACCACCAGAACAATGAAGTTCTAGAACAGCATTCTAGTAGGAATACTGGGGGAAAACAACCTTACTAGATTTAAAATGGAGTTTGATAAATTTGTGAACAAGATTGCTATCACAGGCAACTTCATAATATAGAGTACTGGACTCGATGACCAAGGAACTCCCTTCCAGTCTTATGTCCTATATTCCTATGTTAGACAGGATGTTGGATTAGATGATCAGAGTGGGCCTTTCTGGTCTTAGAATCTCTGAACAATCCGTCCTAAGCATTTCTTTTTCTTTCAGTGACCACTAGATTAAGTTATCTCCCCTTGATACAAGCAAAGTTCCTTGAGACACATCTGGAGCTTCCTGCTGGTGTCCTGGGGCATCCACAGCAAACCAGCCAGAAGACAGTCAGTGAGAGTGGAGCCGAACCCAAAAACCAGAAGTGAACAAGCAATTCACAAAGAGGGACAATGCCAGTTTTATTTCTCTCACCAAGAAACTAACGCAGCAAGAATAGTATCTGCTCAGAGAGAAATTCTCAGCTGTACTTCCAGCTTGAGCCAAGAGTTAGGGCAGAAGGGAGAATGATGCAAAGAAAGTGTTCCATGGGAGAGATGATGTGTCTGTGCTTGTCCCAAGCCTCTGTATTTGCAGCACAATTGGTCAAATGGGGAAATCTGCTGCTGCACAACAGCACTTGGGACAAACAGTCCTGCTGAGAAAGTGGGGCAGTTCCTGAAAATGTCTAAATTGTGTTTCTACCTGTTGCTGGGAATATTTCCTCCCTTTCCTTTTTGGCAGAGGACTCTAACACCACATATTTTCACCTGGACTTCTGCTGTACATAAACCCGCTTTGTCAGAGACAGCAACAAGCCAGAGTGTGGCGGCGCTGGCATATTAACAAATGCCATCCCTATGCAACATTGTAGAATATCTATTGTTTTGTGGTTATAATTCTTTCCCCTTACAGAAGTATTTAGAGATAATATAATTATTATCACTGTACGATAGCACTTGTCAATAGTGCCTTTCTCCTGAGGCTCACTAAGCACTTAACAGCCATTCGGTAATTATACACCTGGGAGAAAGATTAGTGGTGGTATTATCATTGAGCAGATAAGGAACTGTAGATATTGGAGGGAGGAGAAGTGATTTGCCAAGGCCACATAATGAGTTAGTGACGGAGCAGGGACCAGATCCAGGAATCCTGGCTTCCTTGCTCTAACTCACTAGACTTGTGTTTCTTCTTTCTCCCAGAAGCTGTGTGGCCCAGACAAGAGGTTCCAGGCTGAAATTCCTTGTGACTTTCCCAGTTTAAAAATATTTAATCACAAAGACGGAACTAGAATCAGGGAAGAAGAGGAATAATTGAGTATGAAGAAGTTAAATAGTCTAAGGCTACATCTACACTACAGGGGGGGTCGATTTAAGATACGCAAATTCAGCTACGCGAATAGCGTAGCTGAATTCGACGTATCAGATCCGACTTACCCTGTTGTGAGGACGGCGGCAAAATCGACTGCCGCGGCTCCCAGTCGACAACGCTTACTCCCACCTCCGCTGGTGGAGTAAGCGCGTCGATTTGGGGATCGATTGTCGCGTCCTGACGAGACGCGATAAGTCGATCCCCAAGAGATCGATTTCTACCCGCAGATTCAGGCGGGTAGTGTAGACCTAGCCTAAGTCCTATTACTAAACCCTTGTCGGTTCAGCTTGGCACCTCCCCACAGAAGATGTAGCCAGGCGTGACTTATAGGCACTGAGGGGTGTCACCCACCTTTTGATGGTATTTCAGCTCTTGGCCCCTCACCATATTTCTGAGCTGTCTCATGAAGACCAGGAGAGTAGTGAGCCTTGCAGGGCTTGCAAGAATAGTGGTGCAGATGACACAGAGCAAGTACCCATCATGCCTGGTTAGATTCTGTCTCACAGAACCTGCACAGAATAGGATACAATAGGAATTAGCAGGTCTAGCATAGTGCTGGCCCCTTCATTCCCACAAGAGTCACCAATGCTGTATGATCATAGTGTCAAAGATTGCAGAGCGCTCTAGCAGAAACTGCAGAGGGGTTTAGGTGTGGCTCAAGGCCAACAAGGGATGGTTCATCAGCTCCAGCAAAACCATCTCTGGGCAGTGTCTGACACCTAAGTATGGTGAATGCAGAAGAGATGCCGCTGGAACTTGGATGCCACCACTTTCTCAATACCTTTACCAAAAATAAAAGGCTAGATGGTTAGGGTAAGTGTAACATCCTGCACTTTTTAAGGTGGCTCATCAATACTTTCTGTGTAGGCAGCATTGATGATCTCAGTATGAGGCCCAGTTGTTCTTTGCTTGCAAGGGGGCAGGGTGTCTATGTTAGATATAACAATCTGGACCCACCTCAGAGCTTCCAGGAGCCTGAGGATGTCCATCCCCACCACCACCACCACCCCCGGCCGCCATATTAGTTACTGTGAAACTAGGGTGACCAGACAACAAATGTGAAAAATCGGGACGGGGTGGGGGTAATAGGAGCCTATATAAGAAAAAGACCCAAAAATCAGGACTGTCCCTATAAAATTGGGACATCTGGTCACCCTATGTGAAACACATGAGCTTTGGACATGCAGTCACTGGCTGTGGTTGGTGATGGCTAATTATTAGAGCAAGAAGCAGGGACTCAGGAATCTTGGGCAGGTCCTTCCCCTGCTCTGTGCCTCTGTTTCCCCAATCTGTAAAATGGGGCTGATAACTTTACTTGGCTCCAAGGATTTGGTAAGGCTGCTTTGAGAGCATTAGAGAAGAGCAGAGAATTATTATTATTGTCATCGGTGTGTGGTTGAAAGTGAAGAGCGCGAAGGATCTTTTGCCCCTTACAGGGGAGGAGGCCAGCTTGTTATTTTTCCTGGTACTCTTAAAAAGAAACAACCAGCTGCTGTTGATTTTACATGTTAACCGATTCAGCCCTATATTGTGGCTAGAGCTAGGCTTGGTGGTGGGGCTCCTGCTGCACCCATGACAATGCTGCACAAAGCAGAGCACAGGGAGCTCTGAACACTTGCAGCAGTTTCTGGGTCTTGCTAGAGTTGCATCTCAGAAATACCCAAGAGCAGAGTTTATATGGTGCCGCTGTGGGCCAAGGTGAGGGGGGCATTAGGAAGCTTCAGAACTGAAAGATGGAATTGCAGTAAAGTTCTGCTGCCTACAGAAATGGCATTCATTGTCAGAGCAACAAGACACTACAAAGCAAGAGCCAACGCAAGGGAATTCATTCCCATCCTGAGCCATTAGGACATATTTCACCTTCTGATTCTACTTGAACTTATAAAGAGCTAATACTAACCACACTGGTGTGGCAGGACAAACCAATTATTCTTTTAACAATTTGCCATAAAAATATTTTGGGGCAAAGCACATTATTTTTATTTTGGACAACATCATTCAAGAACGCTGCGCCACAAGTTTGGTCTGAAACAAACCACACACGTTTTGACTCTTTTTATCTTGTATCAGCGGCGGAGAGCTATGTGTGGTTACAGTTTTTTCTGCTCCTCATTTCTGAGAAGAGAGGATCATATTTAATCATTGTGTCAGTTGGCACAAACACCATGTTTGTAGTGAAATGCTAAAAAAACAGCCCATTTATCTTTCCCTCAATCAAGATTCATATGATACGGGCTTCTAACGTTAGAACCTATCAGTAATGAAACCTGTGAAGGCTTCATCTACATAGCTTGTTTACTGTAATTTATTGTAAAGCATGATGTGACCTATCATGCCTAATATAACAAACACAACCGCTCTATTCTGTACCCAAGTGGTGGTGTTGTCTGGAAGACTGCTGCTTTGGCTCTGTATTATTATTCATTGTCATATGAATGAAGAGTAGCTGGAGTGTGAATTGCGCTATTAAACAACACATTTCAGAATATGTAATATCTACACAGCTGGCATCAGAGCATCACGTCTATCGGTTGCAGCAGTGGTGGTGAGCTAGGTGTAGCAGTAATAGTACATAGATAAGGCCAGAAGGGACCACTGTGTTCCCCTAGTCTGACCCACATAACACTGCCAGACAATTTCACCCAATTTTTTCTGCATCTAGCCCATAACTTATAGTCAAGTTGCAGCATATCTTTTGTGACATTGCATTTGGTGGTATTACAGCATATGTTGTTCAAAGGAGCCTAGTTTACCAAGGGAACCAGATTGTGCTGTATAACTGTCCTGTGTATATTAATTATTTTATTTTTAATATTGTTTTCATTGTTGTATCACTTAGGAGCCCAGTCATGGCCTGGTCCCCTGTTGTGCTAGGTGCTGCACAAACACTGAACAAAAAGATGGTCCCTGGCCCAAGTGCTCACATTATTTACCACTCCATCAATGTTTTGTCACCTGCAAATTTTAGCAGCACTTCTTTTATATTTTCTTCCAGAACATTGATAAAGCTATTGAATAGCATTGAGCCAATAACAGAATCCTTGGGACCTCACTAGAAACACTCCCAATAGGTGAGGATTCTTCATTTACAATTACTTTTTTGAGATCTACCAGTTAGCCAGGTTTTAATCCATTTCACATGTGCTACATCAATTTTGTGTAGTACTCTGCTTAGAGCAGAGTTGTGGAAGCCCCACAAGGGAAGCTTATGAAAGCAGTTGAAACTGTCAGCTGCAGTAAAACCAGCAGGTACTCAAAGAGAGCAAGGACAGAGAGAAGCTGTGAAACACAAACAGCCAGATGTGTTGACTTAGATGATGATTTGAAACCTGAAAATAAATCATATGAATACATTTGACATCAGTTTAATTTTTTTTCACAGACAGATATATTTATAACCCTCTGCTCTCAAAATGTCAATAGGGGGAGGAGACTAGCCCTGGGGACTAGTGTCTTGGCACAGATCCAAAATGTTGTGCAACCAAGAGGAAAGCTAGGAGGTTAAGGTGATGTGCTTGGCCTTGTGAGAAAAGTTGCTGGCACCTCTACCTACCAGTGTAATGTCCCTGTTGGTGTAGTTACTATCCACAATGGCAGATGTCAATTCAGAAAGCAAATACATATGGTTGGGCATAATTATTAATATTAATATTAGTTACAATTTATATTCCAATAGCACCTAAAGGTCTCAAACAAGTTGGGCCATATTGTATTAGGCATTGTACAAACATCAAATCAATTACAGCCCCAAAGAGCTCACACTCTAAAAAACCCAAGCCACACCCTGACGTTCTCTTTTTTCTGGATGTTTTCCACTGGCTAATGACATTTCAGATGATACTAAATTGTGAGGAGATGCACATCCAATTAGGCTGAGCCCAGGGAAAAAAATTAATTCGTATCTTGAGAGCTAAGACACATGAAAGAAAAAAACATTGCAGTCTTAGGTGCTGGAACTAGGGTGCAGCACCCCCTGACTTAAAGTGGTTTCCATCATATACAGGGTTTACAGTTTGGTTCAATGGCTCTCAGCACCCCACTATACAAATAGTTCCAGCACTCCTGATTGCATTCATCTTGGAACAACTAAGGTAAAAGATTTGGGAGAAATAATAATAATAAAAACAATAGATATTCAGTGGGATTGGAAAACCTGGTACACAGTCGTGCTGGAAGGGACCTATGGGTGGTAGCGGACAGCAAATTAGATATAAGTTTGTAATACAGTCTTGAGAGTCATACACAAAAGTTTCATGTTATAGCGCAAAGTGATGGTCGTTTTTCTCTGGAGATCTTTAGTGGAATAGCACATTCAAGTCTGGTACTGCATAACTGAAAAAATATTGACCACTCAGAAGGAATTCAGAGAAGAGCAACAGAACTGATCAAGTGGCTGGAGGGCTTGATTTTATGATGCAAGATTAAGAATTAAATATATATAGCTTGGCTAAGTGCTAGCTAATGTGGTAGGACCATTATAACAATCTACAAATATTTGAAGGGTGTAAACACCAAGAAGCGAGAAGAACTATTTAGTGTGGTACTTGGTGGTAACGAGAAGTGGCAAGATGACATTTTAAAGGGAACATAGCTGACTAGCAGGATAAACTTCCTGCCTGTGAGATATTCTAGGCTATGGAATAATCACCCACAGAAAGTTGTGGAAGCTCCATTGTTAGAGACTTTAAAAACTAGACTGCACAAAACACTAGTAAATGCAGCGTAGGGAACAATCCTGAGTATACAGGGAGATGGCTTGGATGATTTACTAAAGGGGTTTCAAACTCAATCTGAGAAAAGAGACAAATTAAATTTTAGTTTTGATGCATTGGTTGTATTTACATAGGGTCATGTACTCCTCTCCATCCACCGCAGTTCACCCATTGTCTAAGACCAGAGGAGATTTGCACAAAGATTGAGGGCAGAATATAGGCCTTATGTTGTAACTAATCTTTTACATAGTAACCTTACTGTTACATTCAATATCAATCACTGGGAAAAATAATCCAGGACACTTTTAGGACCACCACTACTTCTGCTGTTTGGAGTTACCAATTTTGTACACTCAGCTGAGGTAATTGTGGAAATGAGGAGCACAAACGTGCAAATAAATTGTTTTAAAATGTATCTCTTATAGTGTCGTCGTTAGTCTTAAGAATCAACATCCTAATAATGCTACTGTGAGATGCATGCAGCAGCATATAGAGTTGTCAAGTCAGGTTGATTACATACTTGTAAAGACAGCACTTGAATCAGTTGCTCCAAGTTTATGTTTGGAAAGTTTTCTTCACAGCCATAAGTTCTAGAAACGTACATTTTAAAAAGTGAAAGTTTGCACTTTGCAGACACTCTGTGATGGGGCCAGACAAATACTTTTAAGCAGCTGGATCCAGCCCACGGTGCGGTGCTTGAAACCACTGATATAGCTGGGCATTTCCATCTCTAACTAATGGAATGCCATGATTCTATGGCTTCTTGTAGATTTGTAGAAGGTCTTTTGTGATGTTAAGCGCTTCCAGACCACATGCCACCTTAGCCAAACCCATTGTGACTTGCTACCTGTCTACCTGAAAACCCACTTCCTCTCTCTGTCTTTGGTACCATTACAAGCAGCTGACTGTTCTCTTTCTAAAGGGGTGTGATGCAAGGCACAGTCTGATTAGGAACTACATGCATTTCTTTATCCAGAATTTCTGAAGCCAATTAATTCCATAAAGCACAATCGTAGGCAGGTGCCTTCCCTTCTCATTGACCTCTCCATCCTTGAAATTACTTCAGTGAGTTCTTGGTGACATTTTAATCCATGTCTTCTGCTTGCCTCTTACAGTAATCACTTTTCATTTCCACAATATTTTTTAAAATATGTAAACTTAGTTCATGTTTGTAAAATGCTCTGATGATGAAAAGGCTAGAAATCCTAAATGTTACTATCAGCATTTTCAAGAGATATTTTATTCCATATTATCACAATGAAACATATTGTGGCCTCTGCACATGTTAAAATGGATGGTAAATATAATAAAATTGTATATTTTGAGCAGTATCCATCAGGAAACTGAAAATTTAGAGCTTTATTAATATTAAACATTCCAGTATTTCAGACACACTTTCCATGAGGCTATTTTAATTGAATACGAGAAAGTAGACATGGAAAAGACCCATTTGTGCATCCAGTCCACCCCAAATGTGAATACAGACATGGCTTTTTCTCCTAAAAATCTTAAAGAAGGAACCCTTTAATTTAACTGGCAGAAGTTGCATGATAGGTGCCCATAAAGTGGCCAGCCAAGCTGGAATTTTCTCTGAAAGCCCAGACATCAAAGCAATGAAAACCCAGATATAGGTACATATCTTGATTTTACTTAAGGTGGTGGCATATGTATGTGTAAAGAAATCCCCTCTCACCCCTTCATGGGCCTTATTTCTCCTTTCATATACACCAGCGTTAATCTGGCATAACTACTGAAACCAGTGGAGTTACACTGGTGTGAGTGGAGAATGAGATCTTGTGTCTAATTTAATGTGCATCATGGAGGGACCTCACATTCCTAAACACACAAAACCAAATAGAAACTTAAATGATAGATTCCACACCTCTCAGTGGGGCCAACAGCAACCTACAGGCAGCTTGTCTCAGTTTCCTCTGATACTGTGGCGATTGGAACCATATAAAGATCTAGAGATAGAAACATACCCTGAAAAATCTAAAAAATTTGCCTTACTTAACCTGTCATCATGCATCAAACTATTCAGAAGTTCTCAGGTGGAATTAGGCTGCTTTGGACATTGCTGTTCAGATCTGGATTGTGAAAAGAATGTCTAGGCACCATTACAATTATAACTTTCTGCATAAATCTAGCCACTGTGAAAGCCATTTCTGCACCATAGACGTGCAGTCTTAGAACTCAGGAAAAGGGCAGCAGGAGCAACCTGCAGTCTTATAAAGAAAAATAAGATTTAAAAAACACACCCCTTGAAGTTTTTCTGCAGGTGGCCTCAGTTTCAAAAACCACTTGAGTCCCTGACTACTGAGTGTGTGGCTCTCCACAGCCCATTGAGGTTTACTGATCTACTGTTAAGCTACTGATGGTAATAACAATACTTTATAGAGCAAACACTGAGAATATTGACATTTCAGAGGCATGCACAACATACTTGATGCATTAAAATACTGATTAAAGATTAAATAGTTAAACAGCAACAAACTGTAAGAGCATTTAGTTTCAGGCTTTGAGATCATATTAAATGTATACCCCAAAATAAAAAGAATAGTAAGAGAGACAAAAAACAAACAAATAAACAAAGCTACTGTGACTAAACCACAGAGTAAAAGAAGACGTTGGACGCAAAAAGGCATCCTTTAAAAACTGGAAGTCAAATACTATTGAGGAAAATAGAAAGGAGCATAAACTCTGACAACTCAAATATAAGTAGGCAGGCCAAAAAAGAATCTGAAGAGCTACTAGTGTAAGACTCAAAAACTAACAGCAAAAATATTTGTAAGTACAGAAGCTGGAAGCCTGCCAAACAATCAGTGGGGCCACTGGATGATGGAGATGCTAAAGGAGCGCTCAGGGAAGACAAAGCCATTGCAGAGAAGCTAAATGAATTCTTTGCATCGCTCTTCACTGCAGAGGCTGTGAGGGAGATTCCCACACTCGAGCCATTCTTTTTAAGTGACAAATCTGAGGAATTGTCCCAGATTGAGGTGGCAATAGAGGAGGTTTTTAGAACAAATTGATAAATAGTAATAAGTCACCAGGACCAGCTGGGATTTTAGGGTTGGAAGAGACCTCAGGAGGTCATCTAGTCCAACCCCCTGCTCAAAGCAGGACCAAGACCAACTAAATCACCCCAGCCAGGGCTTTGTCAAGCCAAGCCTTAAAAACCTCTAAGGATGGAGTTTCCACCACCTCCCTAGGTAACCCATTCCAGTGCTTCACCACCCTCCTAGGGAAATAGTGTTTCCTAATATCCAACCTAGACCTCCCCCACTGCAACTTGAGACCATTGCTCCTTGTTCTGTCATCTGCCACCACTGAGAACAGCTGAGCTCCAGCTTCTTTGGAATCCCCCTTCAGGTAGTTGAAGGCTGCTATCAAATCCCCCCTCACTCTTCTCTTCTGCAGACTAAACAACCCCAGCTCCCTCAGCCTCTCCTCATAAGTCATGTGCCCCAGCCCCCTGATCATTTTCATTGCCCTCCACTGGACTCTCCAATTTGTCCACATCCTTTCTGTAGTGGGGGCCCAAAACTGGACGCAATACTCCAGATGTGGCCTCACCAGTTCCAAAGAGGGGAATAATCACTCCCCTCGATCTGCTGGCAATGCTCCTACTAATGCAGCCCAATATGCCGTTGGCCTTCTTGGCCTCAAGGGCACACTGCTGACTCATATCCAGCTTCTCATCCACTGTAATCCCCAGGTCCTTTTCTGCAGAACTGCTGCTTAGCTAGTCAGTCCCCAGCCTGTAATGGTGTATGGGATTCTTCCATCCTAAGTGCAGGACTCTGCACTTGTCCTTGTTGAACCTCATCAGATTTCTTTTGGCCCAATCCTCCAATTTGTGTAGGTCACTCTGGACCCTATCTCTACCCACCAGCGTATCTACCTCTCCCCCAAGCTTAGTGTCATCCGCGAACTTGCTGAGGGTGCAATCTATCCCATCGTCCAGATAATTAATAAAGATGTTGAACAAAACAGGCCCCAGGACCGACCCCTGGGGCACTCCACTTCATACCAGCTGCCAACTAGACATCCAGCCATTGATCACTACCCTTTAAGCCTGACAATCTAGCCAGCTTTCTATCCATGTTATAGTCCATTCATCCAATCCATACTTTTTTTAACTTGCTGGCAAGAATACTGTGGGAGCCTGTATCAAAAGCTTTGCTAAAGTCAAGATATATCACGTCCACCGCTTTCCCCATAGCCACAGAGCCAGTTATCTCATCATAGAAGGCAATCAGGTTGGTCAGGGATGACTTGTCCTTGGTGAATCCATGTTGACTGTTCCTGATCACCTTCCTCTCCGCCAAGTGCTTCAAAATGGTTTCCTTGAGGATCTGCTCCATGATTTTTCCAGGGACTGAGGTGAGGCTGACCAGTCTGTAGTTCCCTGGATTCTCCTTCTTCCCTTTTTAAAAGATGGGCACTATATTTGCCTTTTTCCAATCACCTGGGACTTCCCCCGATCACTATGAGTTTTCAAAGATTATCTAGTTGCTCAGGAAGTGAACAAAGCATTCGCTTTGATGTCACTTTAATTAGTCAAAACTGATGCTGTTACATCTAATGTATAGTTTACTGATGGATCATAAAGAGAAAGAACAGACACAGCAGGACAGCTCGTATCTTAATGCCACTTTCCACCAGAACTGTAACGCCAAGATCCCCTTCTCCCCCAGTCAGCTGAAAATCTGGTCAGTTCTGATTTTCACAGGACTGATTACCCCACATCCTGGGAGTTGATCCCTGAACATATTTGTGTCCCTCTACACTGTCCTTACATTGCAAGAGCACCATGATAGGATGGGACAGTGACATCACACCTGGGGCACTGAAAGATGTGACAGTGCAAAGATCGGTTACAATTCAAAGCAGTGGCAGCCCTACCTGAACTCCCTCCTTCTCCAGGAACAAATTCAGGTGTCTCTTGAGCGTATATCTATACTCTGCTTCAGCTGCCTTCCCTTCTAACACACTTCATATGCTTATATATTTCCCTTTGCAGATAGTAATTCTGTCCAAGTTCCTTACATTTTAGATTACATTCCCCCCCCTTTTTTTTTTTGATCTTTTGCACAAAAAATTACTCCCATATGAAGCTTAATAATGAGTTCTTAGTCCATCTGCCAGGCTTGTTATTTGGCATATCTAACCTATTAAGGTTCTAAAATTGCTTATTTACTTTCAGTTACATGCCAAAAATACTTTAAAATCAAGACAGTTTTTCCAGGTGTACAGTCAACAGAAATATCTTGCATCCATGCACTTCCATGGTGGTTTAATGCTCAAGCTGAAAATAGTCAAAACAACTTCTAAAAAACTATGAAAAGTGTCCTGTCCCAGGCCAGAGCCCTCAGAAGCCCAGATTCAACCTCGGAATGAAAATTTGTGTCTAAAACTGAATAAAGATGCAAAGCGAGCTCAGCTTCCCTATTATAGCAACAAGGGGGAAAGGGGGCCATTTATTACATTCAGTAAAACAAACTGCTATTTTTTTCTGATAACGTGGATGAGAAATAGGATTTTTCTTCTTGACATTTCTTTTTAATTGATTACTATTAATTTAACAATAGTGACAGCAGACACAATCTGCTTTTTCTCAGAGTGTGGGCAAAAGCCAGATTTCATCATCCCCGAAGCAAGGACCAAAGCCCTTTTTATTCATGGTGCAGAATAATAAAGCCTAATACTTTGTACTTGGATAGTACTGCTCAGCTGAAGAGCTTAAAGCACACCACAATTAAAGGTGTCAGTCGAGATTCCTTTCTCAAGCAAAACTCCCCTATAGATTTTAATGGGGTTTCATGGGCGTAATTCAGCGCAAAAGTTGGCTCTTTTGCCTACCAGCTAATTATATCAGGAAATGTTTCTGAAAAAAATCAGGTGCACATTATGCTACACTTGAAGATTGAGTAGCAAAAAAAAAAAAAAGATGATAAAAGCAAAAAGACATTTTCTTTGCAGTAGTAAACACCTAGACAGCAGCAAACATTATGTCCATTAACAGTGGACAGAACAGCCCCAACGTCTTTTTCCTTCTAGCACAGAAGAGGAATATAGTCTGCATTTGTAGGTTTACAGGTTTTTTTGGTAAGGAATATAGATTTAAAATGATATTGCAAGTAGAAATAGCACAATAAACCTTGAAAAGCTGAAATAAAAAAGAATCTGTGTTTTAACTTAGTGTTGAGTATTTATACAGCTGGCACCATTTAGTCCGGCATGTATGAGTGAGTGCAAGTTTGTGGTTGCAGTTGTATATAAAAATATTGTAGCCTGTGCCTGCTTTAGGAACTAAACTTCAGCTCCCAATAGCTCTCTCTGTAATTCTTTTTCCAAATAAAAGGAAGAACTATTCCTGGCTCGTAATGGTGTATTTCTGTGGCTTCTTGAACTATAATGAAGGGAGTCTGGAATGTTAAAAATTACACATTCAATGCCAGTTCTTAACCCAGTGTAATTTGAGCTTTAAATGTTTTTAAGTTTACATTTTGAGTCTGTTATTGTACAACTTTTTAATTAAAATGTTATTATACCTCAGATCACTAACAATGCTTGCTCAGAGATCCATGATCAACCATGCTAAAAATCAGATAAATATAGTAGTGAGGGCTAAACCCATCTGCTAAGAGAATGATTTGATTTTATTTGGCTGATTTCTATCAGTAGAAATGTAGACATACATTGGATGGTTGCTGGATTTCTACAATGATAATGCCCGTTCTTCCTTCACTGTAAATGCTGCCAGTGTTAGTCCATAAAGTGGACTAAACCCGGATGAGATTTAAGAAACAATTTAACCTGCCATGTTTGTCAGCATTTGAAAAATCAGCTAATCTGTATATTATAGAGCCTCTATATACCAGACTGATATGCCTATTGTATGTTTCTAACTATGTGTTTTTACATTGTCAAGCACACCAGATCTCAGCTGACACATCTAGGTGCTATCATAATTCAAATAGAGGGGCGCACACTTTGCAATGTGTGTAGGGTAGGTTGATTGCACCCACCAATTCCCTCTGTTCCCCTCTAAAGCGCTCCATGTGCCATGCACCCATCCTCCTCTATTTCACAAATTCCCTGTAACTCCCCCAATCTTTGCCCAGCCAGAGGTTCAGTGTGCCACCCCTGCCCCATTCTCCCCTCTGCTCCTACCAGGTTCCTTCATTCCCCAGCCCTCACCATGGATTCTGTGTGCCCCCTCATTCTCACCTTCCCCTACCCCGGGGTCCCCAATTCTCCTCCTACGCCAGGTGCACTGTGCACACCACTTTCCCTCCATTAAGAGGCTCTGTATGCTCCCCATTTCCCCCATCACAGTTCAGATCAACTGTCCCAGTCTTCCCCCTCTAGGGTCCAGCAAGGGCACCCACTTTTATGCTTCTGGCTCTCCAGCTGTCACTTCTCATGGGTGGAGGTGTTGCTCTCTCTCCCCCCCCCCCCTGCCTGGAAGGGCTTAAAACAGCACTGGCAGAGGGCTGCAGCTCTAAAAGCTGGGCTGATTGGAAAAGCAGCCACAGCTGGGCCATGCCCCAATCAGGCCACAGCTGGCCTGTATAAAAAGGCTGGGAGCCAGGAGCTCAGTAGTCTTTCTCTGAGTTCAGTGAGAGAAGGGCCTGGCTGCAGGGAGTTAGAGGCAGGGTACCTGAGTGGAGCAGGTCTGGGGAAAGGCAGAGGAGCTGGGGAGCTCCAGCCTGAAAAGCCCCAGGCTGTGGCCTAGCATAAGGCCAACAGGTACTGGGGGTTGCAGAGGGCAGCCCAGGGGTAGGCCAAGGCAGCAGGTCCAAACCCTCCTTGCCAGTGATGAGTAGGCTGATACTGCAGTCTGCCCCAGGTGTGGGGCTAGATGATGACTGGCGGTAACCTGATACTGAGGTGAGGTGGGGATAGTGGGTGGGGGTTCCCCAGGGAGGGGAGACCCTAAGACTGTGGGGTTACTGCCAGGGGGCAACACCCCAGGTACAAGGGCACTGGGGTCCAGGGAGGGAAATGGGGGCCAGAGGACAGGCGGATCACCGGCCTGCAGAGGGCTCTCTGGACTGGAAATCGAGATTCTTCCCAGAAGAGACTAGCAGGAGGCGTTGCAGGGGTGAGTCCGCTCTTCTACACCAGCAGACCCAAGTTTCCACACAGCTCTTTATAAGCAATCACATTTACTCTTAAGGTGAAAGCATTATAGAGCAACTATAACAAAAGAATAAAAGTTCTTATACACATGCTCAAGCACAGAATCACCCATCAGTCTTATGGGGCCTCAGTAGGCCAACATCCTTCCACCCTTCCCAGGAAGGATTGGGGCTCTCTTTCGACAGAAGAGCCTGTCAGGTTGCTGCATCAGAAAGCAGACCCTGTGTCAGTTTAAACTCAAGCTATTTAGCCAAAAGTCCTTTCTTTGGTTGTTGGACCCTGGTGACTCCAATTTGAACCAATATATGCAAACCTCTGTGGGGTGGGGCAGCGGGGGCCTGTGCAGACACTTGACCTCTGTGAGTCTGGAGGGGCAGTAACCAAGTCCACACCAGATCAGATACAAGAAGTTAAAACATGCTGTTCCTCTCAGATTGTGGCACCTGCCCCAGATTCTGAGCATTTGGAGTCTTAAAATGTAGATTTTTTTTTTGAGCACATTGATGTAACATACTACAGAGTAACAAGCTCCAAACTTGTGTGACATAGTTACTAGAATGTGCTCTGGTTTCATAGTGATTTGATGCTTTTATCCACAATGAATCTCCTGATATGACAGGATTCTTACCCTTCTCGTGCCACAATTTATTTTTAGATACAAATTTTGTTTTGCAAGTTTAAGTAAAATTAAGTCTTTTATTTCCACATAATCAAGGCACAAACAGTTTCACTTTCTTTGAAGCTTTTTATCTCCCTACAACTGGATTTGAATCTCTATTTCACCACCACAACCCTGTAGCCATAACCACAAGGCCACATAGTCCCAGGGTTGTTTTTGGAGGTGGTAGTGATGTGAGCTATTTTAGAAGCTGCAAGATATAATTTCAGTTATATTTGAAGGAGGATTACTTAGCTTTGAAATTCTAAGGGAGCCTTGCCTCCAATGTTTAGGAGGCAATTGCTGAAACCATCAGCAAAATGCTTGAAGTGACAAACTACCCTCAAGTTCTAACATAAACCACTATGTACAAACAGCAGACACTAACTATAGGTGAACCAATTGTCCTTGCTACTGTTACCTAGCACCTGTCTAGAGCAGAAGAAGATGGGCCATGACACAGAAAGCCAAGCTGTAGAGAGTCACTTTATCATTACAGTGAACACCAAATAGTATAAAACTAAGTTGCTTTTGGACTGCTGTTCTTCTGTGTGATAAATGTAATTCAAAAAATAACAATTAAAAACAAATCCTCAACATGGCCCTCAGATGCTAACATTACATTCCCAGCTCTCTGTTTTATGCCTGCCAGCTACCATCTGTGTCTGCAACTAATGGCAAAATTTCACTTGCAAAATTAGAGGCCATTTGTCAAAAACTAAGCCCTTAATTTACAAATTCTGTTCCCCCTTTAGCTCTGAGTATCAAGAGAAAGGTGCCATATCTCTGACCTTGCCAAGGCTCAAATGTTATTCATGCTGGAAAAGCAAAATGTGGGATTTGTCTTTTTTGGGTGACTAATTCCTATAATTTCAATTTAATGATTCTTTAGTTACACTAGAGCTTTTCAACAATAAAAGTGAAGGAACATGAACTCGGTGAGGACCATAGATAATTTTGGGACTAAAATGAGTGATGTCCCTCAAAATTAGGGTAATTTGAGAGATATTAATCATTACTCATCCCAGGTCCCGCTCCAGGCAGCCAGGCCCCGTAAGTTAATATCACATAATTATTGGCAAGGAGTTGATACAGTAATGATTTTCATTATTAATTCAAATTAATTATATTGATTAACTCAGCACTGGGCTGTCTGGGCAAAAACTCTGATTTCAGGCACAATGCCTCAGCTGAAAGGAAAATTTGCAGCAGAACTAATTATTTCTGTCCACTTGACAGGAAAACTGCTGCTGTTGCATCCCAATAACAGCTACTCAGGTTGTCCTGAAAATAAGAGTGCTTTCTTCCTTCTACATGGCTCAGTTTAGTGGAGGGGGAAAAATGGGAGAGAAGTCCACAGGCCTCGCACAAGACCAGCAGGCACAACTGGTCACAACAGAGATGGGGGAAAAAGGAAAGGGCAAGCAGATTAGATTGCTGTTGTGAACCTATTGATTTGAGACACACGCTCCAATGCTTAGGGTGGAGGAGGGCACCCAGTGACTAACGTATTATAAGTGGAGTTTATTCACTATGATCAATATATTATAGACAAGGTTTCCCTAGCTAGCAAAATGATGGGCTAGTCTAGAAATGCATCCGATGCAATGAAAATGGTGCTAGCATTTGTACTTTCCTCTTGATCTATTATTATTGTTATTACACACATTTTAAAGATGCTCATCACCATAGCATTTGGGCATCTTTTTACATAATTTTGATTCAGTGTAAAAAAAAAAAAAAAAAAATCCTCAAATTAGGAATCATACATTCAACAATAGTCTCCTTTTCGCATACCTGCCACACCAAATCAACTACCCTACAGAGACCAGTGATGGGGAAATACCAACAGATTCCAAAACCTGCAGCTAGTTGCCATTCTAACACAGAGATACAGCTTACTTCCAAGCTAAGTGGCCAAGTTCTGACTCAGCCATGTCTTGAATAGGAGCAAATTTCATCTGCAAATGTCCTGTTCCCAGAGTAGGAAAGTCCTACCCTTGGGAATGGCATCTAAAATATTCCTGCCAGAGAGGCCAGGTGGTGTGGGCTATGAGACGCTGGAACAGGAACTGTACTATTTAAGGTTTTAACCAGAACCTTACATTTCACACCAAGATAAGCTGGTAGTCAGTGCAGAGTAGAGAACACAGGTATAATTTGCTCTTGCTGGTTTGTCCTGCTCACTGGGAGAGCAGCCACATTCTGTACTGGCTGAAGCACTCGTGTGACATGCTGGGGCAAAGAGCTACAAGAAACATTTTTTAATAAATGAAAAATTCCTCAGATCAAATGTTTTGGGTGATTGTCAACAAATTCCAAAGAATTATTATCAGCCAACACAAAGTGAGGCATTACTATTTAATAATGATATCAGGCAAATGTCTCATTAGGACAAAGCAATATTTGCATACTCTTTAAGGTCATGCCTATTCTGAGTCTTTAATTTACTTTTTTATTTTTTGGAAACATGATTCTCCTTTTGCTGCAAGTAAAAACAGGTCAACAAGAAAAAAAAATGAAAAGAATTACTGCTGAGTGTAAAATTAACGGGCTGAAGAAGCCATTAAATACAACCACCCCATCTCTGCCCTGACTTAACTTGAGACATCAGAATCTCTAAGCCCAGTTATGGTCATTATTACTGTTATTTAATATTTAGACTATGGTAGTGCCGAGTGGCTCAAACCATTCTGCTCAGTGCTATACAAACACAGAACAAGGCACAGGCCCATCACTGAAGAGCTCCCAATGGGCATCAGTTCTGGTTTTCAGTGAAGGCAAAGGTTGCTGTTGCATTCTAAGAAGAATGTCACAAGAAAACTAGAAGAAATATTTTTTCCCTGAAACCCATCTTTGTAAAATATCAAAATATTTTTCCATCCAGTGAAATAGCTATAAATAATGTTTTAAACTGTTAAAATGGTAAATGCAGAAAAAGGGCTATTTACACAGGAGCATTTCGTGTTGTTACAGTTTAATTTGTCACTGATCTAGGAGCCTCATACGTTAGCTGGAGGGAATCCAGAGCTTTCAAAGGTTTTCTGTCAGGGCTTGAAAAGTTGCCAGTATTTTTAATGGAGCCGAGCAGTCTCAGGCCTGTTGTTCTCAGCGATTTTGTGAGCCAGGGCCGCATGTTAGCAGGAAACAGAGCCAAGTGGGCTTCCTGAGCGTCTGAGAGAGGAAACGCTGTAATAAGCATGGAGGCTGTGGTTAAAAATAACTCTGGTATATAAAGGCTACAGAGAATCCCCTCTCTCACTCATACACGCCGCGGCCTCTTGGCTGGCTGCTTCATGCTGATTTCATGTGAGTGAGACACTTTGACATCTACACAGAGCAGGTGGTTTTTAAGCAAATGGAGACAGAAAACATTCTATGGAGAACTGAAGCCCAAGAATGTAGAGTATCAGGCATTTAATAGTTTACATGTTGCCAGAAAGCTGCATCCTAGCTTTTGTTTCAAAACCTTTGTGTGTAAGGATAGGACAAGGCTGTGTGTAGAACTCTTAAACCCCTAAGTTTTCATAGAAATAAAAAAACCTATATGGGAAAGTGACTGTATTGTTTTTCTGTGATCTGAAACTCACAAAAGAGAAGAATAGCCTGAATCACACAAGCCCTCTGAAAGCGAACACAAACCCTGTGAGTGCTAGACCATCACAGCTAACATTGCAGTTGTTGCTTTGGCTTGAATCAGAGCTTTTGTCTTCTCATTCACTTTGAGGAACCTACCAGGAGAAAATACTAAGTTTGTAGGTATTCAACTATATTTGTAATTGAAATGCATGTTTTGCTGCATAGCATTAGTGCATTATCAAACAGAGCACTGTATACATTTTTCAATGCATTTATGTTGTGTACAATTCCATCCTCCTTTTCTTTATTGGAGGGGATGATTTCTCTTGCAATGTAAGACAAATTCATTCTGGGTATTTAGCAAATGAAAGCACCCTTGATACAAGTTGCCAGTACAAAACTGCTGCCTTCCAGTGAGCTCTGGTCTGAAAACATCCTTTGTAACCCACATGATGCCATAACTGGCAAAAACAGCCATCCCAGACTCATAACATTAGTTTTTATTATTACAAGCATTTATTTGGCACCCATCATGGTGGTAAATATAAAAAGTTATCCAAGTGATTTTAAAAGTTGCATTATATCAGACTGCCCCTTTCAAATTAATTACTTAAAATGGATGTAATATTTAAAGAGATTTCAACAGCATTGTCTAGGAGAACTGGTATTTATTTACAATGGTACCTTGATATACTATAGTATCATAAATCCATAATCTTGGCTGACAAGGATTGTATTGAAGATTGGCACTCAGTGCCCTTCTAGAGTTCATCAACAGAAGTAGGTTTGATGCTTCTTGTGATTATCTGTCCTGGACACTCTGGAGTAAATTTTCAGGTATATGTAAAGAAGGGAAGTTGAGAGTTCTGTTCCTGAATGGACAGTACTTTCTACAAATTACTAAGTGGCATTTTTCATCCCAAACTTAACCAGGAATGTATATATGCAAGTGCTCTAAAATAGAGGCACAAATAATTGGAACAAAATGACACTCACAAAAATGGAGATCAGTGATCTGAAAGAAGTCTGTCCCTAAATATGCTACTGCACTTTCAAAAGTTTATGTAGTACTGTAATTATTTGTATTAGAGAAATCTGTACAGTTTTGGATTCTTTAATTATCTAAGTCTGAACAGAACTTCAGGTTCCAGGAAGACAAATGAGATCAGCTACTCTGTATGTAAAGTATAATCTACAACGTAAAGATCCCTGTCTTCCTCTCCCTGGTTAATTCACCAGACTCTGATTCATACTTCCATGTATTCAAGTGGAGAAAGTCATTCCAAGCAGCAGCAGGTTGTGTCAATTAACAGTGTCACAGTTAGTGAAACTTTCTTCAACATTTTCCATTACTCAGCTCCAGATATGCAGGACATATGACTAATAAATAATACAGGTACTGTACAAAGATGATATTTTCTAAATGAGAACTAAACATGTTTATCACTCCATATATGCTTTTCCCTTATGAACTCCATCTCTGTATAATTGCAAAAAGAACAGGAGTACTTGTGGCACCTTAGAGACTAACAAATTTATTAGAGCATAAGCTTTTGTGGGCTACAACCCACTTCTTCAGATGCAACCGAAGAAGTGGGTTGTAGCCCACGAAAGCTTATGCTCTAATAAATTTGTTAGTCTCTAAGGTGCCACAAGTACTCCTGTTCTTTTTGCGGATACAGACTAACACGGCTGCTACTCTGAAATCTGTATAATTGGTTAATACACTTGTATCTATCTATTTAGCTAAAAATATGAAACTATCAAGACTTCTGGACATTAGTGAAGAAACATTTTCACCTCCTAACTACAGTTGTGGCTCGGTTCCCCACCTCTTTCCCCCCCTCCCACCCCGCAAAGTTTGAAATGTTAAACTTCATGCTGACAAAATGATCTACTAAAATAATCAGCAATGCTTCTATGAGGGCTTTGGCTGTATCAAATCTCACAAGCTAAGGAGGCTTGGGTCTAGTTTGTAATTAGGTGGGAAACCCTTAAGGAAAACACTGGGGCTGTAGAGATGGTTTTGTTTTGTTTTTAATTGTTGTTTAAGTGCTATACTAGTCTGATTTACACTTTCAGTCCTCAATACACCACAGTTTACACCTTATTCTTTGGGTTGCATGGCTGACAGGGAAAATAAACATTAGGTTTTATACCTGTTCAGTATTATTTATTGCCCCCAAATGGCCACAAAAGACACAGTCATTTTCCTTCTCACATTGTCTTCTCACAGGCATTCTGTAACTTTTCTCACAATTCAGATAAACATAATCTGCAAACAAAAGTTTGGGCAGCATCTGCTCATTAATGTAACAGAACTGAATGGGCTCATTTCCTGTGAAGATTCCGATAATTCTGACATTTGTAGATCTGATGTTTTTTTCCCCAGAGTCTCTAACATCTCTCCAGAGTAATGGAATTGCTTAACTCAGAGCTCAGCTTAGGAATCATAATGTTCAGAGAGAGTCATTGTGCCATATAAACATGTCCAGTCACATCCTCCTTGGTGGCTTGTCAGGCATCCAATTCCCCCCATCTAGCAATGTGACCCACCATCAAGCCTCACTTGCCACACTGACCATTTGATTCCCTCCCTCAAGTTGGATAGCAGGCATGCTTACAAATAGCAGCACTTTGGGTGGGATGTCTCTTTTAAAATCACATTAATTTAGATACAACTTCCAGGCCAGGGATTATCTCTCTATCTGCCTTTGAGCAGTGCCCAGCCTAATAAAACCCCGATCCTGATGGATGCTACTGTAATATACATCTTTATAAAGAATAATAGTTATCTTTTTGAATTTAATGACACAAGCACTTTCTGCCCCACTCTACTATCACCCCACTGTACATTTGAATGTTTAACAAATTGCAGATTTCAAAAAGGAGCATTTGGCAAAGTTTGGAAGTCACTAATTGTGATCTGTTCCTCTGACCGTTTCGGTGGTTTCACAGCACAGGTTCCCATTTTGTGGCATTTGAGTTTAGAAACTCTGCAGAATTTTTGAAGCTGTGGTCCACCCATTTTTCTATAAGATTAAAAAAATGAAATAACTGGCAGAATTGGGTTCTTAATCCTTAATTGACAGCTAAACATGAAATGCAGGCTACACACCCTCATGTGAATTCAAAATATATGCTGGCAAATGATGACAGGAACCAAACTGCAAATATCTAAGCAAAGCAGGTAACTAATAAACTGGCATAAGTATTTTTGGGCTGAAAGCTCCCTAAATAGCTTTATGAACAGACTGGTCTGAAATACATTAAAGATTGCATCCATAGCTGCTTACTCTCCCAAACCAAAATCATAAGAAATCAGTTACTGTAGAAAACGTTAATTCTGAATATGTCAAATGAAGATTATTTAAAATACAAACTAATTTTCCTTCACGCAAACTTCCATCATGAAGGATTTGATTTACTCATGATTAGTAAGATTCATAAACCACTTTAACAGTTAGATCACATTTTTCATACATATTTCTGGGCAACTTAATAATTTTGTTACAGTTAGAACTATTTGTGGAAATGTAGCCTAGTCCCATTTGTCCTCTAGATCAATAGAAGTCATCCTGGCTGGGTCTGTAATAACCAAAAGCTGTCACTATCTGGCAGACGTTTGTGAGCCTTTGTGAAATTAGTTAGTAGTAGTCTCAGTGGACAGCACAAAAACCACCATCAGAAATTATGGAAAAGGTAGCACTGTTAATATTGCAGAAAAGGAAAAAGTGTTCAATAAATATTTCTGTCCTGTATTTGGGAAAAAAGCCAGATGAAGTATTCATACCATACAATTCTGATGCCCCTGATAAAATATATTCAATTTCAACAGTAACTAGAGGATGTTAAACAGCAGCTACTAAAATTGGACATTTTTAAATCAGCTAGTCTGAATAACTTTCATTCAAGAGTTTTAAACAACCTGGCCGAGGTACTCTCTGGACCATTAATGCTGATTTTCGGTAAGTCTTGGAACATTGAGGAAGAGTTCCAGAGGAGTGGAAGAAAGTTTGTGTTGTTCCAGTATTTAAAGAGGTAAACAGGATGAGCCAGGTCAGCTGACCATCAATCCTGGGTAAAACAATGGAACAGCTGATACAGGACTCAGTTAATAAAGAATTAAAGGGAGTAATATGATTAATGCCAATCAACATGGGTTTAAGGAAAATAGATTTTGTGAAATTAAACTGGATTTTTTTTATTAAATTACAGATTTGGTCAATAAAGGTAATCATGTTGATGTAATTTACTCAGACTTCTGTAAGGCATTTGACTTGGTACCACATATGGTTAAGAAATTAGAATGATCCAAAATCAACATGGCACATAGCTGAATTAAAAACTGGCTAATTGATAGGTCTCAAAATATAATTATAAACAAGGAATCATAATTCAGCAGGCATATGTTTCTCGTGGTATCCCAGAGGGATCAGTTCATGGCTTTACACTTTATAACATTTTTATATATGACTTGGAATAAAACATAAAATCATGACTGATAAAGTTTGCAGATGACACAGAGATTGGGAGAGTGATAATTAATGAAGAGGACAGGTCACTGATATAGAGGGATCCAGATCATTTGTTAAACTGGCACAAGCAAACAATAGGTGTTATGTCAATATGTTGTCAATATGGCCAAATATAAGGTCATGCATCTAGGAACAAAGAATATAGGCCATACTTACAAGATAGGGGACTCTATCCTGGGGATCAGTGACTCTGAAAAAGATTTGGGGTCATGATGGATAATCAGCAGAACATGAGCTCCCAATGTGATGCTGTGGCTAAAAGGGCTAATGCATTCCTTGGATGTATAAAACAGGGGAATACCAAGTAGCAGTAAGGAGATTATTTTACCTCTGTATTTGGCACTGGTCCAACTGCTACTGGAATACTGTGTCCAGTTTCGGTATCCACACTTCAAGAAAGATGTTGAAAAATTGGAAAGGATTCAGAGAAAACCTACAAGAATGATTAAAGATTTTAAAGTCATTTATAGTGAATGACTCATGGAGCTCAATCTATTTAATTTGTCAAATAAAAGCTTAAGGAGTGATTTGATCATAGTCTATAAGTACCTATACTGGGAACAGAGATCTGATAACAGAGGGCTCTTTAATCTAGCAGATAAATGTATAACAAGATCCACTGGCTGGAAGCTGAAGCTAGAAAAATTCATACTAGAAATAAGGTGCAAATTTTTAACAGTGAGGGTAATTAACCATCGGAACAGATTATGAAGGGTTGTGTTGGACTTTGCATCACTGTCAATCTTTTACTCAAGATTGAAGATTTTTCTAAAAGACATGCTCAGTTCAGTGGCAGCTATTGGACATGACACAGCAATTAATCAAAGATTTATGGGGTCGGCAACCTTTCAGAAGTGGTGTGCCGAGTCTTAATTTATTCACTCTAATTTAAGGTTTTGCGTGCCAGTCAGTAGCGTAGCTAATGGGGTGCAGGGGAAGCAGCCGCTTCCCCTCAGCACATTTTCCAAAAGCGGTGTGCCTTAGTTAGGGGTTACCATGGCGCCAGCGGGCGGGGCCCACGCTCTGCTCTGAAGCTTGGCCTGCCGGCCGGCGCTACAATCCTGCACGCAAGGGGGGGAGGGGGCAGGGGCTGGTCCCTGCGGTGGGGCAGGGCGGCGCCGGGCACAGGAAGTGGAAAGCAGCGGGGCTGGTACCAGGAGCAGCATGGAGCAGCCGCGAGATGTGGATGCGGGCGGCCCAGCTCCCCCTGCCTGGGGCTCCCCTCGCCCGCCGCAGGGCTTGGGCTCCTCCTCTGCAGCACTGCCCGCCGTGGGGCTCGGGCTGTCCCGGGGCTCTGCCCTGCACGTGCCCAGCACCCCCGGGGCTGCTCCTGCCTCCCCGGGCTGGCCCCAGATCCCCTCCCCTGGGAGGCTGGGGTCCTGCTGTGGCTTGCGTCCCTCTGCCTCCACCGCGGGGCAGGCAGCCACAGGGGGTTGAGGCCGTGCCACCCCTTCCCCAGCTTCCCCCTCCAGCAGCCCCCGCACTGCCCTGCCGGGCCTGTTCAGCCCTCGGCCCCACCGGGTCCTGCCCTGCCTCATGCAACCCGCCCCTACCGTGGGGCGGCCCGACCCAGGGGGACTGGGGGAGCTGCAGCAAAGCCCCGCCCGGAGCTGGTGCAGGAGACGAGCCTGGCTCTCAGCCCAGGTTCCGGCATCAGCCTGCAGCGGGGAGCGGAGCCACCCCCCGCTGGCTCGGCTCAGCCCAGCCCCGCTCTTAAAGGGACATGGACCCCACCGCGGCTCGACCCAGACCGGCCCAGGGCACATGGGGGTGTCACCTCACCCTCCACCTGGGGGGCCTGGCGAGGGCGGTGCTTGGCACCGTAGCAGCGCAGAGGGGAGGCCAGCGCGGTGTGGACCCCATGAGGGCGGGGGGGGGGCGTGGAGCGGCCGGAGGAGGAGCCGGGGGGGGGGGGGCGCCTTTTTTATGTTTGCTCCCCCTGCTCTTAGAACCTGGCTACGCCACTGGTGCCAGTAATAATTTTAATGTTTTTAGAAGGTCTCTTCCTATAAGTCTATAATATATAACTAAACTATTGTTGTATGCAGGGCCGGCACCAGGCACCCAAGCACATGCTTGGGGCGGCACCTGGTAAGGGGCGGCAGGGGGAGTGCGGCGCGGCATTCCGCGGGGGGGGGCGCTCCGGCGGCGCGGCGCTCGGGGCCGGCTCTGGCGGCCCGGCGCTTGGCGGGGGGGCGGCGCGGGCGCAGTGCTGGGGGGGGGGGTTCCGGCGGCGCTCGGCAGGGGGTGGAGGCGGGCTCCGGCGGCGCGGCGCTTGGCGGGGGGGGCGGGCTCCGGCGGCACGGCGCTTGGCGGGGGGGGCGGCGCGGGCGCGGTGCTGGGGGGGGGTTCCGGCGGCGCTCGGCGGGGGTGGGGGCGGGCTCCGGCGGCGCGGCGCTCGGTGGGGGGGGCGGTGCGGGGCGCGGCGGGCTCTGGCGGCGCGGCGCTCGGTGGGGGGGCGGCACGGGGCGCGGCGCTGGGGGGGGCGGGCTCCGGCAGCGCGGCGCTCGGCGGGGGGGTGGGGCGCGGCGCTCGGGGGGGTGGCGCGGCGCTCGGCGGGGGGGAGGCTCGGGGGGCGGCGCTTTTTTTTGCTGCTTGGGGCAGCAAAAAAAAGTTAGAGCAAGCCCTGGTTGTATGTAAAGTAAATAAGGTTTTTAAAATGTTTAAGAAGCTTCATTTAAAATTAAATTAAAATGCAGAGCCCCCCGGACTGGTGGCCAGGACCCAGGCAGTGTGAGTGCCACTGAAAATCAGCTTGCGTGCCACCTTTGGCACACGTGCCATAGGTTGCCTACCCCTGAGCTAGATGATCACAATGGTCCATTCTGGCCTTAAAAAAAAAAATCTATGAATTAGCACAACATGGCCCCCATGTTTTTTCACCTTTTATTTTAAAAATGTTAAATATCCAGCTAGCTACCTAGATACCAACCAGAGTCTGTAGAGAAAGGTAAATAAAGAAGTTGTCAGACCCATAAAAGAGAATGGCATGATAATAAAAAGCTAGAGAAGCTGAAGAAGCATCAGTGAGATGTGACTCTAAGAAACTGCTTCAGGTGTGTAAACAATTATCAACATGGTTCCAGATTCACAGTGGTATCGCAAAAGGAAAAGGCGGAAGATTGTAACAGTGGAAACAGAACAAAAGGAAAGATGATAGTAGATGTTAATTTAGTTCTCAACCAACCAGAACTAACAATTCCAACCAATTGATCTGAAGAAGGTGACGAATTAAACATTTCACTGTTAAAAATTTCAGAAGCAGAAATAGAAAACGCAATTAAGCAGCTAAAAAATGGCAAAGTGCCTTATGAAAATAAACTCACTGCTGAAATGCTTCAAGGTTGGGAGGATGTGGTAGTACATGAAATACATAAACTTTGCAATATCATTTGGGAGAAAGAACTCTGCCCAGAGGATTGGAAGAAAAGTGTGATCTGAAAACTACCAAAGAAAGGCAACCAACTGATGTGAGATCACTGTTGAGGAACATTACTTTTAGTAGTCGGAAAAGTGTTCTGCGGTATACCATTGAACAGCATCAAACTGGTCGCAGATGAAAAATTGCACAATGAGCAAGCAGGCTTTAGACTAAAAGATCATGTGTAGATCACATCTTTACAATTGATTGAGAAAGGATCTGCCTACCAGAGAAAATTAGTCTTGAATTTCATAGATTTCACCAAAGCTTTTGACTGCATTCATAGAGAGTCGCTATGAAAGATTTTGTGACAAAATGGCCTTCCTAGAAAGATAGTGTCACTGGTCAAGATGCTGTATAAAGGTTCAAATGCTGTGTAAGGACAGAAAGTGGAGATATCAATTGGCTTGATATCATCACTGGAGTGTGGCAGAGTTACATGTTATCACTCCTTTTCTGCATTGTGATATATTATGTGATGCAAAGAGTAACATCAAAGGAAGATACAGGAGTTATGTGAAGTAGAGGAAATTTTCCAGATCTTGACTTCTCAGATCACATTGGACACAGATGATGATGCCAGGAAAAAGACCACTATCAATGTCAAACATGAGGCTGACAAAGTAGGATTAAGAATCAGCCAAAAGAAAACTGAAGTCATGATAATTGAAAGAGGAGTCAGCAATGAGGGTACATATGTTATATCTGGAAAGCACAATCAGTGTGGATGGACAGCTTCATAAGTAGTGAAAGCAAGAATTGGGAAGGCAAGTGTTTTTTTGAGACTGGCAAATATTTGGAAAACTCAGGAGATTCACACAAGAACCAAGATAAAGTTACACAATGTTACTAGTGATACCCACACTGGTATATGCTTCTGAAACTTGGCAAATGTTATAAGCCAACAACAGGAAACCTAATGCACTCCATCAGAGATGCTTGGAGAGAATACTTGGTGTCAACTGGTGGAATAAAGTAACTAATGTTGATGTGTTAAAAGAACTGGCCAACAGATGGCAGGGAAAGTGATTTGAGAAAGAAAGCTGAAGTGGTATGGGCATGTTATACAAATGTCAAAAAAAGTACCCTTATATAAGTCCTTGACTGGATACCACTTAGTGGAAGATGGAAAAGAGAAGACCAACAGATGGCACTGTCATGGAAGCAAACTACAGTGAAGTAAGAAACATGGCACTTGACAGACAGAAGTGGAAACACTGAGTTGCCTTGCATGACAGTTTCTCGTAATAACAACAGCTACCTATTTGTACTGCACACATAATGTGGCATCTGAACACCTTTCACAATAGCCTCTCAGCACCATGTCAACATACCTACATAATATGTATCAACATATACAATGCCCAATAAGACCATAAAGAAAAAACATCTGCCTTGTTGGCTGTTTTAGCAAGGTCTGAATGCAAATGAAAGGTCAAATTCATCTGATGTTACTCCACTGAAATCAATGGAATTACACTGGGGATTAATTTGGCCCAAGGACAAGAGTTGTCCCTCTGGGACATGCTTAAGACACATTGGGAAGGAAGTTTATATAGTCATTACCTGGGCTTTACCTGGATAGATAAAATACTTTAGTCTTAGCATGGCTAGCCTTGTACCTTCCACAGGCACTAATTCAAGTGTGTAATTCAAAGCTAAATTAAAAAAAATATATATGAATACAAATTAATTAATCTACAATTCATAGATTCATAGATTCTAGGACTGGAAGGGACCTCGAGAGGTCATCGAGTCCAGTCCCCTGCCCGCATGGCAGGACCAAATACTGTCTAGACCATCCCTGATAGACATTTATCTAACCTACTCTTAAATATCTCCAGAGATGGAGATTCCACAACCTCCCTAGGCAATTTATTCCAGTGTTTAACCACCCTGACAGTTAGGAACTTTTTCCTAATGTCCAACCTAGACCTCCCTTGCTGCAGTTTAAACCCATTGCTTCTTGTTCTATCCTTAGAGGCTAAGGTGAACAAGTTTTCTCCCTCCTCCTTATGACACCCTTTTAGGCTAGGTCTACACTACCCACCTGAATCGGCGGGTAGAAATCGACCTCTCGGGGATCGATTTATCGCGTCCCGTTGGGACGCGACAATCGATCCCCGAATCAACGCTCTTACTCCACCAGCGAAGGTGGGAGTAAGAGCCGTCGACGGGAAGCCGCGGAGGTCGATTTTGCCACCGTCCTTACAGCGGGGTAAGTCGGCTGCGATACGTCGAATTCAGCTACGCTATTCGCGTATCTTAAATCGACCCCCCCCCGTAGTGAAGACGTAGCCTTAGATACCTGAAAACTGCTATCATGTCCCCTGTCAGTCTTCTCTTTTCCAAACTAAACAAACCCAATTCTTTCAGCCTTCCTTCATAGGTCATGTTCTCAAGACCTTTAATCATTCTTGTTGCTCTTCTCTGGACCCTTTCCAATTTCTCCACATCTTTCTTGAAATGCGGTGCCCAGAACTGGACACAATACTCCAGCTGAGGCCTAACCAGAGCAGAGTAGAGCGGAAGAATGACTTCTCGTGTCTTGCTCACAACACACCTGTTAATACATCCCAGAATCATGTTTGCTTTTTTTGCAACAGCATCACACTGTTGACTCATATTTAGCTTGTGGTCCACTATAACCCCTAGATCCCTTTCTGCCGTACTCCTTCCTAGACAGTCTCTTCCCATTCTGTATGTGTGAAACTGATTTTTTCTTCCTAAGTGGAGCACTTTGCATTTGTCTTTGTTAAACTTCATCCTGTTTAACTCAGACCATTTCTCCAATTTGTCCAGATCATTTTGAATTATGACCCTGTCCTCCAAAGCAGTTGCAATCCCTCCCAGTTTGGTATTATCCGCAAATTTAATAAGCGTACTTTCTATGCCAATATCTAAGTCGTTAATGAAGATATTGAACAGAGCCGGTCCCAAAACAGACCCCTGCGGAACCCCACTCGTTATGCCTTTCCAGCAGGATTGGGAACCATTAATAACAACTCTTTGAGTACGGTTATCCAGCCAGTTATGCACCCACCTTATAGTAGCCCCATCTAAATTGTATTTGCCTAGTTTATCGATAAGAATATCATGCGAGACCGTATCAAATGCCTTACTAAAGTCTAGGTATACCACATCCACAGCTTCTCCCTTATTCACAAGACTCGTTATCCTATCAAAGAAAGCTATCAGATTGGTTTGACATGATTTGTTCTTTACAAATCCATGCTGGCTGTTCCCTATCACCTTACCACCTTCCAAGTGTTTGCAGATTATTTCCTTAATTACTTGCTCCATTATCTTCCCTGGCACAGAAGTTAAACTAACTAGTCTGTAGTTTCCTGGGTTGTTTTTATTTCCCTTTTTATAGTTGGGCACTATATTTGCCCTTTTCCGGTCTTCTGGAATCTCTCCCGTCTCCCATGATTTTCCAAAGATAATAGCTAGAGGCTCAGATACCTCCTCTATTTGCTCCTTGAGTATTCTAGGATGCATTTCATCAGGCCCTGGTGACTTGCAGGCATCTAACTTTTCTAAGTGATTTTTAACTTGTTCTTTTTTTATTTTATCTGCTAAACCTACCCCCTTCCCATTAGCATTCACTATGTTAGGCATTCCTTCAGACTTCTCGGTGAAGACTGAAACAAAGAAGTCATTAAGCATCTCTGCCATTTCCAAGTTTCCTGTTACTGTTTCTCCCTCTTCCCTAAGCAGTGGGCCTACCCTGTCTTTGGTCTTCTTCTTGCTTCTAATGTATTGATAAAAAGTCTTCTTGTTTCCCTTTATTCCCGTAGCTAGTTTGTTTGGTATATAGTTGAGGAAAAGTTACATTAATACATGTCTTTCCTGATTACACAACATGTGAACAGTCAAGATATATTGCTGGTGCTGTAGTTTTGAGCAGAATAATGGTATGTAAAGGTAATGGGCCTGATTCTGATCTCACACCAATGTCAGTCCATGGAACATCAGGCTGAGACCATCTATGAACTGTCCAGTGAGAAAGGAGCGCTCTTGTTTGAATTCTGTGCTGACTTAAAATGTTCGATAGAGAAGGCATGTCCTTCTGCTGACCCAGGAGCAATCACCAACAGATCCAATTGCAGCCTTTCTGTATTGCTGCATTCCCTTTATACAGCAGTAGGTTTGACCCATTCAATAAAGTTTAGGGTCTTGATTACAATCTATTAAAAAGTTGGTGACAGGTCCCCTTTGATATAAAAAAAACAACAACAGAGATCAGCAATAAGTTATAGAAAATCAACCTTGCCAATATAATATGCAGTTTTCCTGGAGTATCTTGTGTCCTATTCTAGCTGAAGGCCTCCCAAATCTCACCCATTAGCATTCTATTCACAGCAGATGAAAGAATACACTTTACAATAATTTCCTTCTAATTTCAGCTACCCTGCTTTTTACACATTAGTGTAACTCCACTGGCTTCAGTGGCATTATTCCAAAATTACAATGGTGTAAATTAAATCAGTGTCATCTGGTTTTGGATATTTATTAAAAAGACTTCCATAGGGTGAGACACGAAGCAGTTTCCACACAATGATAATGAAACAAGAGGAAGATTGTGGCAAATTGTTACAAGGGCCACAGTAACTAGTGACTCACAACGTAAGTAAACTCTCTTCACATTCAACTCATGGAGTTTAATATACTGAATTTTTTTAGCTTAATGGCTCTACTTAGGACAAAGAGAAACTGGAGGCGGAGAGCTGATTATTTCATGTACTTGGCTTTCATCTTCAGCATCCACTTAATGTTTCTTTTATTCAAAGAAGAAAACACAATATACTTTAGGTGACACAGAGTGACTATGGAGTTGCATATTCATATGTGCTTCCAGCACATAATGGAAAACAGAATCTGACTAGAACTTTATCGTTAAACTTACACTTACAGTTGTCTACCCTAGAAACAAAATATTTTTTGTAGCAGTTGCTGAAATCACAAGAATATAAACTGCCACAGACACTCAGCGTGTTATCCAGGGAACATACGCATTCATTCAGAATTCAACAGAGGACACTTTCTTGGCTGACTCATATCACCCTATATACATAGTGTGCACTTACAAATATTTTATTAGAGGAAAAGAGTTTGCATTTAAAGATTACACAAGTGTGACATTACATTGCAGTGAGTCATACATCTTTGTGTACTTTGTTACCATGCATTCAAGTGCATTGATTCTAGTCCATTCACAGGAGATTGACTGCTCCTCCTGGCCATTTTGTAAACTTTTACATTCAAATGTAAAGATATAAATTATTCAACCAATTTTTTTTATAATTTGTAGCTATTTCAAAACATCAGTTAATTACCACAGTTATTGTGTTTCCCAGAGACAGATGCCTACATGGACCCACACTTCTGAGATTAAAGCCCCCAGCACCCAAAGTCAGAATCCTGAGGCCAGTCTATCTTGCTCCCCATCTCTTACAGGGGTCTCAGGGTATAAAAGGGGGAGTTGGGCAGGAAGCATGGATCTGTCTGTGGGCATCATCTCAGAGAACCAAAGTTACTGGGGTAAATCACCATTCTTCTCCTTTGAGAATTGCCCATATGGATCCCTGTTCTTGGATGATTGACAAGCAGCAGTGACCCTCAGCATGACTCTGAGGAGTGTTAGTTAAAGGTGACTGGGAGGTAGCTCCCCCAAACTGGCATCAGATTAAGATGCCAAGGTGAAGACCAAAATGTATGTGATGCCTGTCAAACTACAGAAGTTACTAGGATTATTTTATTTCATAATGTCACTAGGCTTTGGCAATCTTTGTTCAGCCTAGTGAAGAACAGATGGAGACCTGAGATTCCAGTAAGGTAAAGAAAGTCTGTATCTCTTTTCCTTGCAGAGACAGTATGCACAAAATAAATCCCCACTGCTTTTTGTTCATCTGGATGGGTGGTAGAACTGGTGGTATTCCTGGTGTAGGTAATGCTCCAGCAAATTCCCATGTTTTTTACCAGTTTGTTAATTAGGCCTTTCTCACGTGTGGTTCTGACCACATCACCCTCCTCTTTTAATCGATCCACTGCCTCCTTCTTTTTCTCCATATCAAGATCAAGTTTCATGTCCTCACGTTCAAAGCCTTTCACAGCTCTGCCTCTCTCTATGCACCCCTGTATTGTACTAAACCATCTCACCTACTCTACTCAGTTGCTCTGATTGACCCTTCAATAGCTTCACACAAACATCTCTGCTCCTTCCATGCAGTGCCCTCCCTGAGACGTCTACCCCTTCATGTCCCCTCTCAAGACCCATCTCTCCTGTGATGTCTACAATAAATTGCCAATACATGACTGTTCAGCTCCGAGTTGAGGGGATATATATTTATACATTTAGGCCTGGTCTACACTTAAAATTTAAGTGAAAAATCCACACCCCTCAGCGATGTAGCTATGGTGACCTAACCCCCGGTGTAGATACAGCTACATCAACTGGAGAATAGTTTTGTGAACCTAGCTACCATTACTCAGGGAGGTAGTTTACTTGCAGCAACCGAAACTCTTCCCCCCTCAAACAAATAACAACAACAAAACTTCAATTGATCTAGGCTGAATCTACACTATGGGTTTATGCTGGCATAGCAATGGTGCTGTAGCTATGCCACTATAGACCCCATGATGCAGACATGCCTAAAAATTGTATATAACAATTGTGTATATATTGGGTTTCCCTCCCCACCCTCCATCTTCACCTACAATTTGCAAATCGCTGGTCTAAATTGTGAGTTCTTTGGAGCCAGGACCACGTGTACATCTAAATTCATACAGCACCAAGTACAGTGGTCCCCAATCCTGACTGAGACCTCTATACATTATTGCAATATAAGTAACAAACAATTACATTGTTAATTTTAGACAATTTCAGAGCAAAAGCCCACAAAGGCAACATTCCAGCTGAAACCCTATGGTATGATTCTTCTCTTACACAGCTGTGTCAGGCATACCTCCAAACACATGTCAAACTAGGGCATGAGTGGAGTCATAGATGTGATCTGGGACACATACCTTATGGTTTGGAGGCTGAGGGCCAGCTCCAAGAGCAGCACTTAGCGATATGTAGGGCTGGATGGGAGCTCCAAAGGTCATCTAGTCCAGCCCCTCCTACATCATGCTGAGGCAAGATCAAGTATACCTAGACCAGGGGTTCTCAAACTGGGGGTTGAGACCCCTCAGGGGGTTGCAAGGTTATTACATGGGGGGGGGTCACGAGCTGTCAACCTCCACCCCAAACCCCACTTTGCCTCCAGCATTTAGAACGGTGTTAAATATATTAAAAAGTATTTTTAATTTATAAGGGGAGGTCGCACTGGGAGGCTTGCTATGTGAAAGGGGTCACCAGTAAAAAGTTTGAGCCACTGACCTAGACCATCCCAAACAGATCTTTCTCCAACCTGTTCTCAAAAACCTCCCATTAAGATTCCACAACTCCCTTGGTAGCTACTGCAGTACCTAACTATCCTGATTGTTAAAAAGTTTTTCCTAAACCTAACCCTCCTTTGGTGCAGATTAAACAGCAGTGTGCATTGATAACTGGAGACAAGGCGGTGAGAATGCCATGCATTGGCCTATGGCAAAGTCCAGCTTGGGCGCTCAGCAAACTGCATGCCTGTTTCAAACAAGACAGGCCAATACACTGCTGGGAGCCAGCCTGTTTTGCCCCGGTGAGGATGGACACGTAGCTGGTGCAGTTTGGAGCTCAGGGGGTTATGGAATGGGGCCGAGCTGGGGGGTGGAATCCCAGCCCTGGGGAAGTGTCTGAGCGTTTCCCCCGGAGGGAGGCTCTCCTGGCTGGGGACGGGTTTACACCCAAGCAGAGCTTTGTCCCTAGTCCCGGCCCTCAGCCCGGCTGAGAAATAAGAAAGTCAGAAACTAGACACGTTTGCGTCAAGGTTAGCGGTAAAGAAAGGACCCTGCTGGACACAGCGCTCCTGCCCCGCGGGAAGCCCTGATCCCCCCCGCGGCCCGCCTCCCGCCCCACGGGAAACCCTGAACCCGCCCCGCCTCCGCTCCTGCCCCACAGGAAGCGCTGAACCGCCCCCTCCTGCCCCACGGGAAACCCTGAACCCCCCCCGCTCCTGCCCCACGGGAAACCCTAATCCCCCCGCTTCTGCCCCACGGGAAGCGCTGAACCGCCCCCTCCTGCCCCACAGGAAGCGCTGAACCGCCCCCTCCTGCCCCACGGGAAACCCTGACCCCCTCCCCCCGCTCCTGCCCCACGGGAAACCCTGAACCCGCCCCCCCTCCACTCCTGCCCCACGGGAAGCCCTGACACACACCCCTCCTGCCCCCTAGGCGCCTCCCCCCCCGGGGGGCTCCTCCTGGCCCCGGTGCTGGAGAACTGGTGCTCTCGGGCCCTGCGCGGGGAGGGGAACTCGGATCCCGTTTCACTGGCACTCCAGCGGCAGCCCAGGCGGGGGGACCCAGGCGGGGGGACCCAGGGGCCGGGGCCGGGAGCCGGCCCGGCCGCTCCGCCCCGCTCAGGCTGGAGCTGCAGTTGCAGCTGCAGCAGCCGCCGCTGCCTCCTTTTATAGCGGGGCTAAATTTAGGTTGCGCCGGCTCGTTCCCGCCCGCCCCGTCCGGGACGCGTTTCCTCCGCTCCCTGCAATTGGCTTGAGGGCTCTGGCGGCCGGGGCTATAAGGCAGGGAGGGCCCGGGAGCCGCCAGCTCGCAGCCCCTCCAGCCATCGCCCCCCGGAGCAGCCGAGCCGGGACGCACCATGGCGCTGAGCGACACGACCCTGCCCTCGTTCGCCACCTTTGCCAGCCCCTGCAGGGAGAAAACTTTCCACGAAGTGAGTGTCCGCGACGCGCCCGGGCAGGCCGGGGCCCCCGCCGTGACGTGCCAGGCAGGGCAAGTCTGAGATAGTGGAGGGCGCCCTTTCCCCCAGACCCAAACTCCTCTGGCCGGGGAGCTCCAGAGGGATGCCGCGACCAACTGCTCCTGAAAAGGGACAGCTGGATATGAATGACCTGACTCCTACAACGGCTTGGGTGGGAAATGCTGTGAAGTGTCAGCGTGTGTGTGCAGCGCTTGGGGTCGGGGGTATGTGCAGGGGGAATGCCCCATGCAGTGCTGGGGCATTACAGCATTTTGAGTAACACTGATTGATGGAGTAAACGCTAGCCCTGGAGGAGATGGGTTAACCCTGTCTATTAGCAGAGATTCCTGGATTCTCTCCCCTGAGCTCTAATATTTTCTGCTTTGCTTTCTCAGAGATGGAAATGTGACCAGGAGGACAAGGCCCCTGTCAACAGCTGCACCATGCCAGAACTGAGGCCTGGACTGGGCAGCCTCTCCCCTCGCAAAGAGGATGAAGATCTCAACAACGTTTTGGATTTTATCCTTTCCATGGGCAATGACAACTTCAGCCAGAACTCACCTAGTGGGGACTATCCCTCAGCACAGACAGAGCCTAGCAGCTTCTACCAGACAAATCCATCTTCTGGATGCTACAGTTCCCTGGGACAGAGCAATCCACCTCCTTACAACTCCAGCCTCATGTCAGAGATGATCAGATCTGAAATGGACTCAAACTTCTGCCTCCCTAACCATATCCAGGGACGATTCTTTGTGACATCCAGCTTTGGGAGCCCACACTTTGTGGACAACATTAAACCAGAACCTGACATGGACAGTTATGGGCCTGTCATGGGTCTCGTCCCTCAGACATGCCCTAAGATCAAGCAAGAAGGCAATGCAACCTGCATGATGGCCTATGAGCAGCCCAGGATGGCCAGCTCACCCCAGATCCCTGGCACAGAGACACCCCCTCTGAGCCCTGATGACCTCATGGTGACTGACTGCCAAGCACAGATGATCTGCCCCTCGTCAATGTCATTCCAACAAAGCTATCACCCTGCCACAGGCTTCCACCATCACCAGACCCACTTCCAGTACCAGAGTGCCTCTCAGTTTGGCTTGTTTGAGGACAGCCTGCCCTTGCAACCCTCAGCTCCAAGAGGCATGCTAACTCCTCCTTCCTCTCCCTTGGAGCTGATGGATTCCAAGCCCAAAAGAGGGCGACGATCCTGGCCCAGGAAGAGGACAGCCACACACACATGCACCTATGCAGGCTGTGGGAAAACCTATACCAAGAGCTCCCACTTGAAGGCACACCTTAGAACACACACAGGTAAATACAATGCAATGCTTGGCTATATGGGGCAACCACAGGGTTTGCCATGTATGGATGCTAAGAAACCCCCTGCCACAGAATTAGTTCTAAGAGCAGAATGTAACCTGAATTGTGTGAGAAGTTCATTAATCCTATAGAGTCTGTAAGCTACATGCATGCATGCCCAGCTATAGTCTGAGAGGTTAATAACCCTGTCATGGCTGGGAGATGTCTGCATGTGTTTTTGCTAAAGTTTTTCCAACATAACCAGGAGTGATACTTGCAACAATGGCCCTCCGCTCCAATCACCCCCAAAACAAAAACAAAACAAAAAAAAAACCCACAACCCTACTCCAAGCAGAGAGCTTCCTCTGCCCAGAGAAGGGAGAAGAGTTGCTACTGCAATTTAATTATCCTGGGAGGCACTTTGATACTATAGTGCTGGGCACCAATATAAAATGCTATGCTAAGATAAATGTTAGGAATATGCTGAGACATAGTGAGAGAGTTTACAACCCTTCTAGTGTTTGGGAGCTGCCTTTATGTGGGAGGAATTCACTGAGTCATGGTCTGTCTGATTTTCCCAACAGGTGAGAAACCTTATCACTGTAACTGGGAAGGCTGCGGCTGGAAGTTTGCTCGCTCTGATGAACTGACTCGTCACTATCGCAAGCACACTGGCCACCGGCCCTTCCAGTGCCACCTCTGTGACAGGGCTTTCTCTAGGTCAGACCACCTGGCTCTGCACATGAAAAGGCACATGTAGCTATAAAAACTCTGTACTGCACATCAGACATTATTTAACTGCTCAGGTGCAGAATCGTTCAAAAATCTGTAGCTGGTACTACTTAGAGAGGCAACAAAGCTCTAGCCATGGATGTTAAGGAAGAATTTGACTCAAGGAGGTTTAGCCTGTCATCTCCTGAAGAGAATTTAAAGGGACTGTATCAGTGTGACTGTCCGCTTCACTCAAGAGAATATGGTTTATTTATAGAGCTTCTGTGAAGGGTAAACTCAACAAGACTCCATGCAGATTGTATAGAAGAAGCTGTAAATACTGTATCTCTGATTGTAATTGCCCAATACATAAGCTTTATAAGACAATGTTTGTATGGAAACTGCCTGAAGTCAACCCTAGATGGGATTAAATGAATGTTACTGTCGCTGATGATATTTTTAGATTTCAGTTGAAGGCATGGCTAAGAGAAACACTCTGATTGTTAGACTATTTGTTTCATTGGTGCAATAATATTCTTGTCTGCCATGATCTACACTAGAAGTACAGGGCTTGATGTCTTGTAAAAAAATAACCTATTTTACTGATTGATTTTTTTATATATTGTAAATAATTTTATACATTGAGAAATGTTGTAATGTATTATGTAAATAAGACAAATGGGCATTTTGCCTATTTCTGTTTTTATAAAAAAAAGTAGCAAATTTTCAATGTTTTAAAACATTCTCCCTTTTTAATAAAATAAATGTTTAAGAGATGTGATTACACTTTAAATCTTTATTTGAGAGCCAGTCATTATCCTTCCCAACAACTGGATCAGCAGCCTCCTGGAAATGTTTTAAACAACAACAAATTATAGGAGGACATTAAAAAAAATCAGGTCACCGTTCTAAAAACAGGACAAAATTAGGTGTAAAACTCATGCTCAATTACAGTTGAACTACATAAAATTCAAAGTTCTATCAAATAGGAAAGTGTTTCACATTCAGCATGTACTTCCTAAAAATGTTTGTTCAGGTAAAAAGTAAGCAACACTGTAATTTCAGTCTCATTTCTAGTTTATGCTGGACTATTTTAATAGCATCCTTAATGTTTTCCAGATGTAGTCACAGTTTTGCCAGCAGTATGTGGGTTTTTACTATAAATTTAAACACTGCATTTTTGTAATTATGGAGGCTTATTTTAAGGCATCTTTGTACATAAATTACCCTTGCTCTCAAGAGCTTAGTGCAAAAGTCCTACAGAACAGTAGTTAAATGTTTAAACTTTTTTTTTCTTTTTAACACAATTCTCCCACAGAGTTTGGCTAAAGTTTCTTTTTAATACACTCCTAGAACAAAAGTTAATTGAATGCATTATAAAGATGCACAGATTACAAGAGTTAATAAACACATTTTTGTATTGGAGCTAGATAACCTAGTCAAGAGTCCCAATTACTGTAAACTAATTTAAAACAAACTGAGTATTGTGATTGTAACAGTGCAGAGGTGAATTCAGTCCACTGAAACCATAAGGAGTTACTCCCGACCTACATTGCTGTAAAAAAAGATCAGAATCTGGCCCAATTTCTATATTTATGCACTTAGTCTAAAATTTATAGTGGATATACTTCATTTTTACTTTTTAGAGCTAGGATTTCACACTATTGGAGTAAAATTATAATAATTATTAATTAGTATAGTATTAGGAAAATGTTTTTCCTAAAATGTATACACTTGGATATTTTAGTATAAGAAATAGAGTTGGGATTTTTTTTCTGACTTTACAAGTTATACTGCACATGAATGAAATCAACAGGAATGTATTTAAAGTCATTGCAAATATAGCTATTCTTCTGTGAAAGCAAAGTCTGGATTTGTTCATGTGGAACAGATGTATTTTGGGCTTCTAATCAGTGACATGGAAGAATGAGTTCCACATTTCACTTTTACAGCTCTTTCAAAGTGAAATTTGAGGTAAAGTAACTTATTTGCCAGAAACAATTGCTCAATATAATTCCAGAAAGTGAGGATGACTTAAGGATGTTCTAAAATTATCACACCCGTTGTTGCAATAGTTCTAGGTATTTCTTCCTCTTTTCTCATAGGCCAAGATTTCAGATCTGAGAGTGTCTGTTGGTGTTTATAATGTCCTGAACAGAATTTTAAAATCAAAGCTTAATCTAATCTTTCCATATTGAACTGGATACTTCAAGAATTTCCCTTTTTAGAGTGTTCTCGTATATGTTGCAACATAATAACTAGTTCCTAAAATACTCCCTTTGTCTCCATCGACTCACAATTTTTGTGCCTTCTTTTATCTCTCATCTTACACATGGTACAGTCTTCCAAATAACATTCACTGGGTGAAACCCACCCTTGTACAGAGAATGAGAACAAGGCTTATTGTACCACATGTAAGCTCTGAGAAGCAATATCTTCAGCTCCCTCTGGCCAGGTTGCCTGTGCAGCATGGCTATGCCTACTACTACAGTTTATGGAGAGGAGTAGCAGCCAGAGCCACTGCTCTCTCTTGCCCCTGTGGATTCCCCATCTCACTAGTCCACTTCAGTTCCACCCACACACCTTGTAGAGCTCTGCTCCATGGCATATGTGGGGAGGGGTTCAATATGTCCATGAAGAAACCATCTAATATGCACCATACGTTATTTAAAAATGAACCGTTCCCAATGTTTTTAGCTTTCATTTTGATGTAAACAAATGTTAGACTATACAAAGCCATCCTGATACATACACAGGCCTCTGCAAAGTAGGAGCCAACTAAACATTAACAAAGCCCCCTGACCACTATGATTTGAACTATCTGATGGTTGCCATCTGTGACAGTTTCTATGTGGTCTTTACTGAGAGATTGCAGGTCCCTGTGTCTCAAGATATTCCCTCAATAAAGAGCAGTGTTGTTTATATTCCCTTCCACTTTATGTTAAGACTAACAGACAATCCTTACGAGATAGCAATGTTTTTAAATTGGTGGATCCATTGGTGCACCTCCAGAGGGGTCTTCTAGAATAGAGCACAGCAATTGTGTGCTTTGCCATATGAGTCATTTGAGCCATCACTTCTTTCTTCAGTTGGAAGGAGCTCTTTTATGCTAAAACACCATCCCAACAACAGCACGGTCACGTCCTATTTCTTTAAGTAATGTTCTTGGTTATGACTAGTACTGATTTCCAAGAATCCTGGCCAGGGGAGACCCCCTACCACTAACCATGCCAGAGAGAGTTAATTCCTCTCCCACATCCCCTCCAGCATGCTAATATCTGCAATCACCGATTTTATCATAATTATAAATACATAAATAAAAATCGGTCTTAGTCAAACTTGCTAAGAGGAAATGTAGAGTCCGTTGTAAACAAAATTTTCACACACACACTTAAAAGATACCACAATGATGAGTGCACTATAAATGCAAGATAGATCAGTAGATTAGATAGAGCATGCTTAGAAACAAACAGATCCAGCACAATGTCCCAAGTCAGTTAGCTGTTAACATTTCTGAATATGAGACATTTTCCAGTGTAGTTACTGTTATAATAGCTCGGTTTCAGCCTGCAATGTTTCACTCAATTGAAAACAGTCTTCTCTCACCTGTTAACTCAGAAGTGCCAGTTAAAGCCACATGATGGGAACTCAGACTTTAGCAAATACTATCCTAGCCTCAAAGTCTGTTGCTGCTGTAACAGCAACAAGAGCTTCCCTGCCATCCAGAGAAGCAGTTATTGTAGCCCTCCCATACTTCTAGCACTAAAGTGAAAACAATTATCCCAAACAGAGGCAAAACAATTTAAAATCAAGGGTCTAAAGACTAAAATAGAAGCATGGAAAGGAGCTCTTCCAGATTATCCTGCAGCAATCTGGGGAAGTTTCTAACAACAAAGGAGAGCTTATAACAAACACGGGACTTTGGGGCACCTATTCAGGCTTTAGCCAACCCCATGTAATGATGGCGCTACTAGTATTTCTGAGTGTATAAACCCTTGGTTACTTTCAGTAGTTTACAAGCGGGTTGTACAAATTTGTTCCAGGCTGAAATTCAGTTTCTAGGCATAAGCAGTGCCAAAAATAGTTTGTCAATTTTTAAAATAATAGGATTGTTAAGTTTTGTGGTTTCAACAACTATTTTGTGCACCAATAACACATCCCTTTCATAAGCCTTGAGAAGGAGGAAGCAGTTAGAAATAAAACGGACACCATTTAAAATGTGTTTCCATGGATCTAGACTCTGCTGGCTCAATCTGGCAATGAGTGGGGTTTCCACAAATTCCCATGATCTTCTGATCCCAAACAACCAATTCCCTGAACTGGTGCCCCCTACCAAAAGTTGTCATCTTGTGGGGGTGGGAGGGCGCCCTAGTGCCCTGCTTCCTCATCCTGTGGTGTCTTTAGGGAAGGCTGGCAGGCCCATTCCCAGCAAACCTTTCCCCCATTTTCTTCCTCAGCAGACATGACAGGCCCATTTGTTTACTTCCATCTGTCCACTGGATAGGTCCTAAGGGCATCTCCTCTCTTTCTTTGTCTTTAGGATATTCCCTGTGTGCCCTTTACCCATGTGGCACTCTCCGACCTCTTGCCCAAAGCTGCAGCATATGTAACAATAATCCACACACTAAGAGCTACTGACCCCGCCCATGTAACAGGGCACTAACCATTGGAACCTTATCCAGGTCAGGTGACCGGAACCAGGGAATGAAGTGAAATCGCTTCACAGCCCTCCTGTGTCACACCTTTATTGCTGCATGTGGCCCCTTTCCCCATATGTGACACTGACCTTGTCCAGGTGCCTCCTCCCTATGTCCATGCATCCCTTTTTCCCATCTATGGCACCAAGAACCCTTCCTCATATATTTCTCACCTGTCCCTGCATGCGCTTGATGAAATGGGCTGTCCCCATCCTCACTCATTACAGCAAGGGGTGGTGTGCCTATTGACAGTTCCCTGCATGCTCTCATTGCACTTTATCTGCTATTCTCTGGTCCTCCTAGAGATTCTAGGGCAGGGGAGTAGCTGAGGCATGGAGGAAAGGGAGCAGGAGCAGCCATGCCTCTCATCTATGCTGGACAATAAGCCTTAATAACAGGAGGAAAACACACGCCTTGGCCTTCACTAGGCCAGTGAGCACCTGGGACTGGGTTCTCATATCTGGCCACCCCTACGCCCATTAGGCCAGATAGAACAGTACCACAATGAAGTGGATATACTTCTTGCTTTCTCCACCCTCTGCTATACAAAATTGGGAAGGTGGTATAAAAGGGCTCCTGAGAGACTCTACAGGGTGGTATGCAGTCATGCTGGCTGAGGGTGTGTAGAGCATCTGAAAATGGATTTGTCTGCTCACACTATCCTCAGTTTGAGGTGCAGAGAGGTAGGGGGCGGGGATTTATCCTAAACTCGATGTGCAGGAAACAGGTTTGATTTAATCTCTCATGGTGTGAGTTTCAGCCACAATTATTTGATCTAACAATATTTTATGTGGACTCAAAATGAGTCATGTGCCCAGCTTTACAGAACGAAGTCTGTATGTTAATTTACAGCATCTCCCCACCTGCTGTGGCATCGGGGCCAATTGAGGTTTTATGCATTCTGCAAGTTTATTTATCTACCATCTGTTATTGGTGCCTATTGCTTATTTTATAAATTAAAAGTGCCCAGGAACTTGCACAACTTGAGCCTTTCACCTTCAACTCTGGTAGCTACCCATCCAAATCCCTACTATTATATTAGACCAAAAGAGACTTTTACACAGAAAGCTAGTAGCACAGACACTTTCTGCAGTTTTAATTAAGGATGTGACCATTCCTTGAATCAGAATCTTCTCACATTGTGAGGTTTTGGAGGTTGCTTACTGACAGCCCAAAATAAAGTGATTGGATATTAATTTAATAGTGCACTTATCTAAGACAACATAAAAAGTATAAAAATATTAAAGCAGCCAAACAGCTTTTTGGTGAGGCCATTCCTTTCCCACCTCCCTCTAAAGATCTGCATTGTAAGGGAAAGGGATTGTGCAGAAAAAGCAAAGTGGTGCTTCACTGTGAGGCTTTCATGGCAGCCCAACTGGGTGACCTACTTGCTTCAGAGTCAAGATAGCTGCCTAGAGCATCTTCCTTCAATAGCTATTCTTTGTCATGGTCTGGGATGCCAGTGTCCCCAAAAAAACAATACTATATCTGTAGTGCTGTTGGAAAAACTTCTGTCTGCATCTCTTTGTGCCCTGTCTGTCCCTGTCAGACCAGTTCCCACTCACTCCCCTTTGCAGTCTTTCAGCTGAAGGTGTGTCCCCAGTGGCTGTGCAGCATGGGATATTCGGCTTAGTAAGAGTGACTGCAGCTCCCTATGCTCTCTCACTACTTCTAGCCACAGTGTTGCTTGTTTTTCAGAGCACACAATACACATCAAATAGAAGAACTTCGAGTGTAATTTAACAGATTTAGCAATTTATTAATGGCAATGGACATCTTACCCAATTGCTTCTTTAGCAGCATTTGCTCCAGAAGGCCCAAGAGTGACTGAAGAGTCTTGCTAAACATTTGAGTTGCCTCCCCTGTTCTGTTATGCCTGTTGATTGGTGGAAATAGTTCTTGTGCTTTGTGCGGGACACCAGTATGAAAGATGCAGGAATACAAGATCACTCCCCCATCCACTGGAAAAAGGCAGCTAGGACTTTCCATGGAGTCTCAAAAAACAGATGCGTCATATTCCCCCCACCTATCAAGTTTTATGTGACAGCTGCTGTACAAATGCCTAAGAGCCACGAGCAAGAATGCAGTTCGTGGGGAGGCCCTGTATTTGAATAGACCATCATTGACATCTTTCAGGGGATCGAGGTTAATATTTACATGCAACTAAATGCATATTTAATGGATATACCTTTTACATGGCTTATTTATTTAATAGAATAAGGCAAAAAATGTAAAAAGCTGGGTGCCTCCAGTTAGGTACCTAAGTCCCTATTTGGATACCTGCATCAGCAGCCTGATTTTCAGAGGGTCTGAGCACTCAGACCGTTAACTGAAATCAATGGAAACCACTGCCACTGAGCACTTCAGGACACTTATTGTAGTACTTACTCATTTGTCTACATCCTAAAGGGTTTTTCTTAATGGGAAATTTTAAAAGTATGTGACAAAATAGCAATATCTGGACAAAAACCTTAGTTTTTATTTATTTACCTGCTTCAGCCATCATTTGTTTGCAAATTAAAACATGGTATTAATTGGCCTGACCATGAATCCAATAAGTGTAGAGATTGCTGCTGAAGACATTTATCTTTCTGGCGGATTTATGCTTAGATGTGGTATCCCTTTAAGTGGGCTTCATAGTATACTCTTGCAGTTATGTTCTTACACTTCAGAGTGTTCCTAGAGGGTTTGACCTATCACTATATCATCAGGAAACATCTGGAATAGCAGACTGAGTACTCCCTGGGACATTCTTGGTAAATGTAAAGAAATTGTTGCACCGTGAAGGTTTTCCACAGACTATTTTAGCACCCATGCATGATGCTGGTATAAATTACAAGTTATTTTTCATAAGTCTATGTTTTTATACACACACACCTCAAACCAAGGGAAATAGGATACTCATTGCTGAGTAGCTTTAGAAGACCAGAAAATCATGGTGTTTAATTTATTGATCTGCAGAAGAGCCTCAGAGTTACGGATACCTCGGGAATGGAGGTTGGTATTAACTCTGAAATGTTTGTAATTCTGAGCAAAATGTTATGGTTGTTCTTTCAAAAGTTTACAGCTGAACATTGACTTAATACAGCTTTGAAACTGTACTATGCAGAAGAAAAATGCATTTAATCAGCTTAATTTAAATGAAGCAAGCACAGAAAGTTTCCTTACCTTGTCAAATCTTTTTTTAATCTTTCCCTTTATTTTTAGTAGTTTACATTTAAACACAGTACTGTACAGTATTTTTTTTGTTTTGTTTTGTCTCTGCTGCCTGATTTCGTACTTCCAGTTCCAAATGAAGTGTGTGGTTCGTAACTCTGGTGTTCTATTGTACCTATAACAAAACAAAAGTCAAAGCATTCCTAGAATCACTGAGAGTCTCATTCACTGAAGAGATGAAGATGAAGCTGGGTGCAGAAACCATTTCTAAGGGTCAAGGGATTATTCCTAAAACAAGGGATGTTTACTGCTCCAGTGTATGGGCTCTTTATATTGATATGTGGTCAGGAGCAGCTGACAGACAAAATTGAGGGAGCACATCATCAGGAAAGGCTACAGCCTCTGCAGTCCTCGAATGCCAGATGTGGTCAGAATTTAAAATTGTTCCTGCGTCTTTGGATTGCACTAAACTATTTCCACAAACACTGAAGCTGCATCAAAAGTATGAATGCCCTTAATTTCTTATTCAACAAACATTAATTTGTTTATCTTCCATATCATTTGCCATGAAGATGGTGACTAGCACAGAGGGAGTGGTTGCAAACATTTTGTTTTTAAGTGATTGACTCAGAACAATGTCTATTGGCCCGGATGCTCAGTGACTGTCTTCTAACAGACTCCTCCATCATCCATGCACTGCAGCTATACTATCACTTTGGTATATGCTGGGAGGAAGAAGGGTTAGTGGGCTTGCAACCACTAAAACTACTGGACACCAACTAGGGTTAGGATTAGTGGCAAATCAGTATAGGACCTTCCACACACAATACACTATAGTGTTAGGTTGTGTTTGGGGGGTGGGCAATCAGATTGTGGTGTATTTTTTTATTGAAGTTTGGGAGCTGGTAGGTAGCTTGGGGTTTTTTTACACTTAGTGTCCCACTTATCTTTCCCCCTCACTTCCTGACAGCCCTCTTCCTCACTCCTTTATGTAAAGAAACAAAAGACCTAGCTGTCTCTGTACGGGATCACTGGTACAGCACATCCTATTAGATTGTTCATGCCCTGATGCAATGGAGTTTGGGGCATATAATATGATTTAAAGTGTACTTGACTACACTGTACTTCATAGTCCAAATAATTAAATGGAAGGAAGAGAGAGATCTGGGCCCCATGCCTGTAAGATTAAGAGGGGGCATTACAGGATGAGGGGATGTATAGTGGGGAGGATAGGAAGTTAGTTTCAATGTCCTTAGCTGGTTTAACTAAGACAAAATCTTGGCTTCAATAAAATTAGAAAGCTAAATATATTTCTGGGGAGTAGTTTCAAGAACAACAGATGGGACCTGAAATGGTACTCTATTGTTAACACACCACTATGTACAGACAGAGAGTAAATGAAACAAGCATATGGCAGAAATAATGAGTCAGAATCAAAGGGATTAATCCTCTTCAGGCCAGTGGGCAAACACACTTCAGTGTAAGGGGCTGCCTGCAATGCTCTCATAACCCCTCCCTATTCTAATTCCCTGGAAGGTTTTAACATGATGGGACATAGTTTACATAGTTTTTGTTGAAGGTGTGGTATAAGATCTTGTGACTGGATGGTATGTACCAAGTGTGGTTTTGGGGAGAGAGGGGAAATAGTGTGGACAGGCCAACACCCAGAAAAAAATATACAACCTAAAAATGTAATTCTAAACAAGATTCACAAATCTGACCCAAGATAGTTTGTGAAATCAGGGACGCAGAACTCCAAAAAAAAGAAAAAAAAAAGAAAGTAATTTTTCATTTATTATATTAAACAATAACATTTCTCTTCTTATATTAAACAATAAACACATGGCATAGGATAAAATTAAAACACCTTTTCCCAATTTGTTATATGATATTTAAAGGATAAATATAACTACAGTAATGTACATATTTGGATAGACTAGTGAATTTCTGGTAAATGCTGCAGTTTCCACTTTATGTTTTCACCTTCTTAACCTGTAACTTCCATCAGACTAAACAAAGTCATATTAAGAGGGACATTAAGGAACATATCACTGTCATTATACTAACAGCAGAAGGAACCATTTATGTTTCCCTTTTAAAGTTATTTAGTTTTAAAGGGAAAAGCAGAAGTTGAAAAAAATGAAAATTCTATTTTAAATGACTGAGGCATTTATAACAATTCAGCCTTTTATTTATAAATCTTTCAAGTAAAAAGAACCATAAAACAACAATTGATAAAACATGTCAACAATTATTAAAAGTTAACTCGTTCATCCTAAAAAACCCTTAACGTTTCCATCATGTTCAAAGCAGAATTTGTGACAAAATTTCCTTACTAAGAAAAAGTAAATGGATTTGATTGTGAATGGGGGGTCTGCAGAAAAGGTGTAAATGCTGGACCATAAAGATTTAACTATTACTGTTTGGTAATTTAATTGCATCTGGGACAGGTCAATGCATTTATAATTACACAATCTATTAGCACAGATCAAAACAAAACATCTGTTTGACAGAACTTATTTTGGAACATTGGAATTAAATAGAAATGCATTTTCTGAGAGTCGGGAATAAAGACAAATGGAAAATAGGAATGATCTTTATACATGGCGGAAATGATGATTCCTAACACTCAGACCAAAATTCCATAAGTGCTGAATCTTCAGGACAAATATGGAGAAGTATTACAAAAATAAAATGGTAAACCCCAAAAGGGTTACAAGAAGAACCCTAGAAAAATATAATGTCTTTTAGCAAAGCTGAAGTGATGACAAGGTGTCTAACAATAGGATTTCACATAGACCAGAAAGAAAAAAAAGTGCCATACTTTAACAGATAAAGCTTGGAATTTCCTTGCATTTAAGAACACACTATATAAAACAAAATACATTACAGACTGATCACTTACCCCACTTAAAAATAATTAGGCCAGAGGTTTCATAAGAAAAACTATGCTGATCATATGAAGTCTCATACAAAAGTACAGAAGTACCAGTACATCCCTTAATATTATCTGTTCCTATGGTAGAATGGTTGGCAGACGCTACAACAAGAATATTTTGTAAAAGCCTAGTTTCAATTGGATAAAAGTCTTCTTCCATTTCTGTCTGAAATGCAGTGTAGTGTTGCTGTGTGGTAATCAATGGTTGCCATGAGTCACCCCAGCAGTGACTGCACTTCATAAATGCAGATGTATATACTAAATACGCACATGCTACTATAGAACCTAGCACCTTCTTTGTGATTGTTTTACATTCTGTGGTCTAATGATTTCTCCCTGTAGAAAACTGAATCATCTTAATTCTTTCATCAACAACAAAAATGCAATGCATAGTCACGTCTCCTAAGGCAAAAATGTAGGTAGAAACTGAGAAACAAACAAAACACAGTTCGAACCCAGAGAAGAGTGACTGTGCAACCAAAATGACCGACAAGAGACTGAGGAAAACGGCATCTTCTACCACATTTCTACCTAACATCCAAATATGAAGATATGTGAAAGATTCTTTAATTCAACAATAAAATATTCAACAAAAAACTAGGAGGCAAAGTTTTGTCTAATGCTGAGAAAAGGGAATGAGATGCCTCCCAACACAGACACATGCCAGCAGACCGGAAATGGACAGCAAGTGCAAGTCGACAAAGGTGATAATATCCAAACCACATTGTCAAACGTTTCTTTGGCAGATTGTACTCACCTTTGAGAGACAAATCCCTCAGGTGTCTCTGACATCTGGCAAAACACACAGCTAGTTGTGCCAATAACAGCATTATTGAACAAAATGATTGGAAGAAGTTTTTTTCTTTTGCCAGAACTTTGAAATTCTAACCACAAAAGTCTCATTTCCCATTTCTATACAGAAAATGCACATATGCATATAGACATATATACACATTTTTACAGTATATAGTAATATACTATATATTTACTGCATATGCACTTTATAGAGCACATATAATTATACACTATAGTTTGTGTGAACGTATACACACTGTCTTTGTTATATAACTTATTGTATATTTACATACAGATGTACCTTATTTTTGTGTGCGCGCGCACTGATCTGCCCAAACTGAAGTGAATCTGTGGTTAAGATTTCAATGTTTGGTGGAAGAAAGAAAGATTAATGTGTTAAGATAAATTTTTGCTTTAGGAGAAAAAGTGGAGTAATTTCTATAAAAAAATGTTGCTTCCAAGGGTAGGGAAGAATGAAGTCGACTGTTTTTTACAAGGAGAAACTTAGATATTACAGAAAGAAATCAGAGGGAAGTTTCCTAGACTTCAGCTTTCTAAAATTTATCCGTTCTCTTCCCAAATTAAAGCCATCTCAGAACAGTTTAGGGTTATTGCATGTTTGCAATTGTAAATGGATTAACTACGTATTTTCTTGGATTCCTGATTGGTTAATTTGCTTGACCTTTTGCTACTGGCTCATTCTCAATATTTGGTCACACAAGGCTAGACCCCAGAAGGGACAATCCAAGTTTATACTTGGATATAATACTAAATATATATATTAGATAAATTAACTTTTCTGACCTCATACTGTGTCCCCAAAACATTAACTATTATAGAAGTAAGAGAAACAAGGTGGGTGAGGTAATATCATTCTAACTGCATATCACAGAAGTAACACAATTATATTAGAAGATTTCAGAGATTTGATAAAGTGGCTGAAATTCTTTCTATGGCACATTAATTTTCTGAGTAATCAGGCACTTTAGCTCATCCACATGCCCCATTTGTGTGCGGAGATCCAGAAGTAGAATTCCTTTATAAATTGGTTTAAAGATGCTGTTTAATTTGAGCAGAAGAGAAACAAATTATGTCACTTCCCCGGCCCCCACACTTTTCCACACAGAAACTCAAGCTTGAATGCAATCTTGTAACTTTCACTCCTCAGGCCTGGTGTATTCCAGAAGTAATGCTTTTTCTCCCTGGGCTGCGGGGGAGGAGAGTGCACCTCCTAAGGATAGGTTATGGAACGGCACTGCCAACTTGGAGAAGGTGGCTTGACCCTGCAGTCACAGGTGAGTGCAATTGACACCATACATTGGGGGAGAGATGAAAGAGGAAATTACTATAAAAGCAGCATTCACAATAAAAATCAAATCTATTAGCTGTAAAGGGAGAAGAGCAGTGTCCTAATGTGGCTGTAAAATCAAAGGAATGACCCGTGTTCACACTACACTTCGGAAGGGGACTCGGATATTGCAGTTGCTTTGAAACAGCACGAGATTTTTCAGCTGCATGAGGAATGAAATATCCTACAAAGTAGGAACAGTTACTGAAAATGAAAAGAAAAAAAAAATCTAAAAGCTTTATATGCACAGATACAGTTTTTTTAATTTCATCATGCATCCTAATAGCCTATTTTTTCAACGAAGAGCTAGATGTGTAAAAGATACCAAGACAAATGCAAAATATATATGTACACAAGACAGAAAAAATACAAGAGAAGACTAAATAAAATAATAAAACTGCAATAACAGCTCAAAGAACAAAGGGCAACTATCTCTCTGAAGCAATGTGACTGTAGTACAAGGTGGATTGAGAAAAGGCACATACTGTCTCATACAGCTGTTTCTGATTTGATCTGTCTATATAGTTAGGATGACATCTATAGCCCTGCCATGTAAATATATGCTACATTCACCCCCATTTAATGGTAAAAACTTTGTACTGATGTTAGCTACAAGTAGACCTAATTTGCTTTCATGAGCTCAGTGTCGTGGACCAAAGGAAAAGAGAGTGTTCTGAAACTTTCGAAATTAGACTTGATAACTTAGGGCTTGTCCACACAGTTAGGTAATGCGCTCTAATGTGCTTTAGAAATCTCACCTCCGTAATATGTTACACACTAATTGGTCCATGTAGATCTGGCTAGTGCAGCACTGGTTCAAATAGCACTATGTGAATGCTCATTAACACAGTGCTTTTTGACCCAGTACTGTGTTAATTCACACTAGGGGTCAACGTGGACCAACTAATGCATAATACATTAGTGTGATTTAGAAATCACACCCACACAGAGTGCATTATACTACCATGTAGACAAGCCCATAAATTCTCCATAATATACTTTACAGAAAAACAGTTATGGTTGGAACGGACCACATAGGTCATCAAGTACTGTAAGTATGACGGGATTATTTCCTACAGTATTCATGGCAGCTTGTTACTTAAATAAAGGACAACACAGAAACATATATGTTTTGTTAATATTTAGGGGTCTCTTCTCCCCTCCTGATACAAATTTAAAAGCCCATAGCATTTGTAATAACATTAAACAGGAGTTATACACACATTCAGGGATCAGCAACTCTGTAGAATGTCTTCTGAGATGATGGGCTTCAGTTTTGTCAAATATGTTCTGTCTGAAGACCTTAAAATGGATGTTCTCAATTTAGAGTCGATTTTCAATGCAAATGCAGCATTGTCCTGAGACAACCAATGTTTAATTACATTTCTAGGTCTGAAAACTAGTCATCAGAAAAAATAATCCCTACTGGGATTCTTATCTCTGTGTAAGGAAAGTATCCAGAATGAGGCAATTAGAATGTAGGGATTGTTTGACTGGAAAAACAGGCACTAACATCATTGTGAAAGGAAAAATAAAAACAAAACAGGGACACACAAAAATGTAAATACATTGCAGAAGATTAAGAAATACAATGCTATCCAACAGAGAATGTTTTACAAGCTGAGGGCCACATTTTGGACATTCAGAATGTTAACTAGCCAATATGCACATGTACAGAATTGGGGATGCAAATACAGGTATCACAAAACATTTTGAAAATGTGGCCCTAAATGCCCATTCCATTTACAAACAAAACCAGAGCACAAGGCAAGGACAAATGAAGTGCTGAATTCCTGTATATTACCAGAAAAGGCAGTTTCTATAAATGAATAATTCACAGCAAAAAATACCATAAGTACTCATTTTATATCCGTGACAAGTAAAATACATATTGCATTACCTCTATAAAATATATGTAACATCCCCCCTGAATTCTGGAAATCTATAAAAAAGCTGGACATACTGGCCTAATTAGTGCTATCAGTAGATAGGCTGGTTTTTTAAGCCTATCTGTTCTACAAATATTGCTGTAACTTTTGCATGAATATCCATTTATTCTACCTATCTGGCAAATGAAATCTGTGTGAACTTGGGCTAGTTTAAAGTAAAAAACTTTCTAGTCTATACAACAGTTGTATAACTTTAAATGAAGGGCAGTGAGATTAATCATCAACCAGAATATTTAAAAATAAAACCGCACACTTAATCACTTCCGAGGTAGAGATTGTAACATAGTCAATTGGATAATACAAATAGCAGCCCTATATTCTGCATGTTAGAGCAAATGAAGGGAAAATACGGTTGCAGGGAAAATTACAGTTCAAAATTAAAATTTAAAAAGTGTGAAATTATTCAACATTATGTAGAAAAAGCCTCAAACACGATCATTCCTGTCTTAATGCTCGTTCATGGACTTAATTTGTATTTTATCCCATGATTTAGAACTGAGTCATCATTTGTCTAATTTACTATATCAGGATCACTCCTTTTAATACCACCATGTACAAATATTAAAAAACTCTTATGCAAATAATCATGTTTAAATAAGAAAAAGCTATTAATTCTCATAGGCTTTGAATTCAAAATATGATTGACTCTACATGAGTTGTGTCACTATGCATCTAATATATAAATAATCAGAGTTTCTTTCATAAGATAAGCCATATCTCACTGATGAAAGGGGAACATCTAAGAAAGAATTTGCCCTCAAGTCTTTGAGCTAGATGGTCATTGGCCTACTATGAGTAATTAAATAAATGTAACAAAAAGAACTGAAAGCTAAGTGATAATTTTATAAACATACTTTTTTTTTTTTTTTTTACAAGTGTCATTTTCTATAATTTTATTATTCATACTGCAGCCTCAAAACAATGACAATGGAATTCAGGTAATAAAAGCCAGATTCACAAATTGCAGCTTATTGTATGCAATCACTGTCTGCATTATAAAGAAACTTTGCTTTCAGTACCTTAGGGTCATACATTAAATTTCTTACAAGCAGTAACTTTTATCTAGGAAGTATAATACAATTTTTACAGTGTGTTTCCTGTGCATTATGTACTTGAAAAGCCATGGAAAGCCCAGTTTGATATAACCAGCCAATCTTGTTATGCTTTGACTTAAAGGTGACTACAATTACTTCACAACATAAAACAAGAATTTTACAAAACCTTTTTTTAAAGGGTTTGACTTGGATTGGGTGGAGCCCAAAGACTTGTATTTAAGAGTCTGGCATATCAGCCTTACTAAGTGCAATAGCCAATTCAAGGTCTTCCTGTTCTTGTCTTCGCAATCGAGCCAGCCTCTCCTGCTCTGCTTTCTCACTCTCTCGCTTTGCCCAGGCCAGCTGCTGCTCCTCATTTCCAAACTAAAAAATAAAGATGGAAACTTGGTTAATAAACAAAAGAAATATACAATAAGACAGCAGAATAAGTATGCAACATGCAGTAGATCTAAATCATTAAGAAATGTGCATCAAGTAACAAGACGTATAAGGCTATCACTTTTAGGTTGAAACCAGAAATAAACTCATTGGTTTCCCCACTCCATTCACTGATCTTTTTACTTAATACCTTCCTCCTCCCACCCAAGGCATAAACTTTTCATGTTGATGTTATCCTGCCTGAATCCAAGTCCCAAATGCATACAAGAAAGTGACCAGAAGATCTGGGGATAGAGAGGAACTCTACATCAATGGGCAAAATTACTTGGAAGAGTTTGAGGGTATAACAGCCTACATCGATACTAAAGATGCATAATGATGTTAGCCTCAAGCTCACAAAAATTGGAAGCTATTTACTGATATGCCACTACACTGTGAAGTGTTTTCTGTAAATGGTGATACATGTTAATAATGAACCTGGAGACTGCAGATTTGTGGGAAGTTTCACCATCCGATCAAAAGTAAAATTCTGCTTTTGCAATTGTCTATAAAATAAATGCAGAGTTTTTCAGGCAGTACAGTAGCAAACAATATAACAGAATCCAAATGAATTTTGCAACAAACACTAAAGAAATAAAATACATTTTAATATTCATCTTATATCTTTTTTTTAATATTATCAAATAATTTCAGTACATGGAAGCAATGTGCAAAATTATTCCAATAATAATCATCCCTAATATTACACAGAGTTTCACATATTAAAGAAGTGGACATTAAAAACTGATTGCATTGGATTTTGTATAAAATGTGAGAAATATTATTTTCTTATCAAAATAACATTTTAATTTACTTTTAAATAAAATCAGTGATTAGTTTTTACTGTTTATTCTTTAAGGGCGCACTGTCCAGCAAACACGCACACAAGTGTTTGCCGCATTGTAAGTATTTGCAAAACTAGTACTTAGTTTTGTATTATTTCCACGGTTTAAAAATTGCTCTGATACTTATTTGAATGTTCAGAAAAATGTAATATTTTGATTTGTTAGAAGGGAAAAGCAGTGCATAGAATTCTAAATTTCACCTTTGGTTGAATCATATCTGTATAAACTGTGAATACCACCTCCCTGGTCCATAAGACAAGACATATCTTTGAATGCAGCACAATACATAGTTGCACTGGCTTATTTTGCTACAGCATCCATTACAAACTTTGTCTTATTCATATAGGCCTCAATTCAGGAAAGCATATGCTTAACTTTAAATAATAAATAATAAATATGCACTTATCTAATTTATTATATGTCTCGTGTACATTTTCCCAAGAATCTACCTTTCCATTACACACTATATCCATGCTTCATATTATTTTTAAACAAACGTATAAGATTCACATTATTAATTTGGACCTGCAAGAAATGTAATCTATGTCCAATTCTCTGATCTTTTTAGTTACACTGTATTTTATCTTTATGTTATCCTGGCTCTTGGCAGTTCCTCCTGCTATTACTGCTAAAAAACTAATGTCATGAAAGCAAAGCTAGTAATACAAGCGCATTGCATCTTAGCAACTTGACTTTTGAAACCAAGAAACGCAGTCCATTCCTACTATAATTTATTTCACTGAATAGTTGATAAGTAAGGCTTAAAAGCTCACTAAATTGTAAATATATGATTTTCAAGACAATGAGTGAAACCCTGGCCACAATGAAGTCAAACTACGTGGGGCCAGAATTTCACCAAAGTTTCCTAACATTCAAAAGAAAATCCTAGGGATCGGAGTTAGGGTGAAATTATTGTTACTATAAAAGTTTTAGAGATATAATGAACTTCAGCTAATCACTTTTGGTCTCAGATACTTTTTCAAAATGTTGAAAAAATAAGTTTACCAGTGGTGTTCATTCCTTAGGATAAGATGCATATTTCTAAAGACTTTTCTAAAAACAAACATGTTTATTTCATACATATCTGAAATCATGGTGTGTGGTTAGAAAAGCTTACTAAAAGACTGAAGTGGATTCAAGACAAAGCAAATCTGGATTTCTGACAAGTGTGGAACTCTTGATGCTTGATTGACATTTTTACCTTATCATAAAGTGCTAGCATGATCAAACATATCATTTCAAAAGCATACTTTTGTATCAATATAAAGATCTCTATTTATTATGTAAGTATAATTTATAATCACCACCAGATTAAAAGAAGTTATTGTTTTTAGAATTTAAACAACATAAGAACGGCCATACTGGGTCAGACCAAAGGTCCATCTAGCCCAGTATCCTGTCTTCTGACAGTGGCCAATGCCAGGTGCCCCAGGGAGAATGAACAGAACAGGTAATCATCAAGTGATCCATTCCCTGTCGCTCACTCAAATTTTGATTGTACTTCTTAAATACTTAAGTCACATGGGTTCTGAAAGTTCAAGTCTGTCTAAATGAACCTTAAAATGTTCAGTGGTGGAACGTATAACCTAACAATTCAATATCATCACTGTTTTATGTGCAGATTGCCCATAAAAATCCATTTTACTGAGCTAAAAATAAAACAGTATAACATTATTATTGCCGTCCAGTTTTCAACAAAAGCTAATGTTGAAAGAACGTTCTCACATGAAGATTTAATATGCATTATCACAAGTACTTTCATTTGGTACAAGGTATCTGAAAACAACACTCAAATAATAAAGTATTGATATATTTTTCAAAATATTAGAACAAGTACATTAATGGCCTAGTATAAGTGGAGGGAAGACAAATCATCTGCAGGAAAAATATGTCTAATATGTGACAAAACTCTATATGCATTGAATAAAGAGCAATCTTTGAGCTTAGATCTGAATGCTCTGTTCCTTGAAAATGAAAACATGCTTTCTATCAATTGTTTGCAGTGGTGTTGTAGCCGTGTTGGTTCCAAGATATGACACACACAAAGTAAGTGAGGGAATATCTTTTATCGGACAAACTTCTTTTGGTGGCAGGGAAAGATTGTCCATTTGACCAGCTTCTGTTGGTGGAAGGGACAAGTTTTCCCTTCCACCAAAAGAAGCCTCACCTGGCTTGTCTTTTTCTGTTGATTGTAAGATGATTGGAATTTTGCAAATTTTTCTATAAGTTATAAACTAGAAATATCTGAAAAACGAACTAACAAAATGTTTTGTCAGCTCCCAAGACTCACGTTTTATGTCAATCCAAAAGTCAAGAATGCAATGGAATCACACTCATTAAATCCAATGGATAAGAACAACTCAGTAATTCAAACAACAACACTAGAATAACAATTAAAAAACTAAAGGAAATCCTCAACTTCTCTTTGCTTGTAATCATGAAGAATTCCAGCTAATCAACAAGGCAATTGCAGATCCTACAGCTCCACACTTCATGTCAGAAAACATAATGTAAATGGAATTGTTTGGAATTTTCATAATTGAGAACAGGATCCTCCAACCAACAGATAAGCACAATCCTTTCCCTGGTTTATGAGATATCTGGCTTACTTATGACTTCACAAAGCAAGAGATGAAGCATTACTAAGCGTGACAACGTGATCCTGTGTTGTACACAACCAGAAAGAAAATAATGTTGAATAGAACAGGGAAACAAATAAACCTCTCTCTTTTTAAAGGAGCACTTAGTGAAGAGATTTCTCAGGGCAATAGAGAGCATTTACAAATGCAAGCTTAAATTTGTTTCATCAGACTAAATTCTGTCCAGCTACAAGAGTTAACCTAAGCTATGACCAGCTAAATGATAAATGGTTTTTCAGATCCTATTTTTTCTACTTTCCAAGGTTGATCCTATCTCTTACAACCCTGATGGCACAGGGGCATAAACACAAACTTAAATGGAATAAATGACACTGGTTAATCATTTGGTATAAATCACTGACAACTTACTCAAGCCTGCCAACTAAGAAATATTTGTACTCTGTCAATACAATAATCACTGTTGGGTAACAGTCATTCCATTTTTATGCTTAGACATTACATCCTTGTTCCCAAAAACAGAAACTAAGTACCATTCAAAAAAACTGCAGATAATGCAAGCTCTGTGTCTGACTTTTATTATGTCACCATTTTGTATACTGTCACAGAATTTAACTGTGTACCAACTTTCAACAGACTTTTGCTAATTATGGTAAAAGTTTAATAATATTTTGAGCTTTGATATTTTCAGATAAACTAAAGAATTGAGGGCAACTAAAAAAATATGCACAGAGGACCTCAGCTAAACATATATCAGGTCAGAGAATGATACGCATTTTACTGTGAATTGAAATACTGGGGAAAACTGTTTAAAATTAATACCACTTGAGATAAAACTTTTTAAATAAAAACCAAACACCTACTTAACAGTGAAATACGCCCACCAGATTTAAAAGAATAGACTGAGTTGGTGATTTTATTGTGTGGCAATGCAACCCAGAACAAAAAACTTAAACACATGAAAGAAGAAAGAAGCTGGAGGCTTTGTATGGAACATATTTTCTATTCACCACCGGTAGCATTTATAACAGCCATTCTAATACTACATTTGAAATCATTGTAAATGTATCTGCCAACACTAGAAACAAAGCCAGGCTTTTTGAAAACCTGGTACTTACTCCTGGAAAGGCACTTGGCTTTGCTGTAAGACTTTTTGATCTTTTCTAATGGGGTGCAATATGGATGTTAATATACTGGTTCTACAAAACAGACCTTCGTTTGCTTTGTCTAACAAGGGCTTCTCTACATAAGAATGGCCCTACTTGGTCAAACCAAACATCCATCTAGCCCAGTATCCTGTCTTCCGACAGTGGCCAGTGCCAGGTGCCCCAGAGGGAATGAACAGAACAGGTAATCATCAAGTGATCCATCCCCTGTCACTCATTCCCAGCTTCTGGCAAACAGAGGCTAGGGACACCATTCCTGCCCATCCTGGCTAATAGCCATTGATAGACCTATCCTCCATGAATTTATCTAGTTCTTTTTTGAACTCTGTTATGGTCTTGGCCTTCACAACATCCTCTGGCAAGGAGTTCCACAGGTTGACAGAGTGCTGTGTGAAGAAATACTTCCTTTTATTTGTTTTAAACCTGCTGCCTATTAATTTCATTTGTTGACCCCTAGTTCTTGTGTTATGAGAAGTAGTAAACAACACTTCCTTATCTACTTTCTCTACTCTAGTCATGATTTTATAGACCTCAATCATATCTCCCCTTAGCTGTCTCTTTTCCAAGCTGAAAAGTCTTATTAATCTCTCCTCATACAGAAGCCGTTCCATACCCCTAATCATTTTTGTTGCCCTTTTCTGAACCTTTTCAAATCCCAATACATCTTTTTTGAGATGGGGCAACCACATCTGCACACAGTATTTGAGATGTGGGCGTACCATGGATTTATATAGAGGCAACATATTTTCTGTTCTATTATCTATCCCTTTCTTAATTATTCCCTGCATTCTGTTTGCTTTTTTGACTGCCGCTGCACACTGAGTGGATGTTTTCAGAGAACTATCCACGACTCCAAGTTCTCCTTCTTGAGCGGTAACAGCTAATTTAGACCCCATCATTTTATATGTATAGTTGGGATTATGCTTTCCAATGTGCATTACTTGGCATTTATCATGAAATACATAATCAGTAATTGAAACAAAATTCAACTAATAATTTTCACTCTCTCTCCTATATGTCTCTTTATGATTCATATTCCAGTGCATACAGAAAACATTGTGACAGGATTGTCAGAACTTTTTCCACAAACAGTTACAAATACTATATGGAATCCTTTGTTTTAAGGATTTACTTTTCAGGATACGGTGAAACTGCTATATAAATGTCTTTCAACAATTATTTCTGAGGAATTTTTACATCCTGGCTTCCAAAAATCAATTACAAAACAGTCTCCATGCAACAAAAACAGTACACAGATTCTGCTACAAATATCTTGAGAGTAAAGGCACACTGTACTAAAATAATTTAAAAGAAAACAAACCCTTTTAAAATTGAGTATCAAACTCAAAACTCCTTTATTATTGAGAGAAAATGCCTTTTTATACAGAAATATTAATACAGAACTACAATGGGGACAGCATGAAGGTATTAAGACAGAAGCCAGTGGACAGTAGGTTTGCAATTAAAACAAAAAAACTAAGAGTTTGCGGCAAGCAGAGTAGAAAGTGGTTTGCTCAGAGACAATGAATTAACTTACAGAGCTGAAGTCTGCAAACCCCAAGGAAGAGTCTTTAGAAGTTTTACTTGAAGAGGAGGGAGCAAATGGATCTTTTCCACTAAACGGGTCCCCAAACCCCTTTTTAGTTTGAAACGGGTCACTGCTCTCAGCCCCAAATGGCTGGAATGGATCATGGGGCTTGGTAAAATCTGCAGACCCGAGCTGGTTTACAGGAGTACTTTTACCTGGAAAGTTCAGGAGAAGAAAAAACAAGGAGAAAAAGAGAGGTTACTTACCATGGAAAATGCAAATCCCTTAAGTAGGAGATTGTCCTTCATGCACTTTTACTGTAATATCATCCTTTCTTCTTGGAATAATCTAAAATTTAACCTGATATCACAGCACCCATTATCCCTGCAAAAGGTCTCAACAGTGGTTTCTCTCTTCATAGATTTTCATAAATGTTATTTATAAACACTGGCAATAAATTAATCTAGATTTATGAAAATACTATTGACAAAATGTAAAAAGATAGAAGACCAATATATAAAGGCATTTGATCACAAATATTTGTCAATTATGACTTGTACTTAACTTCACTTGATTAAAGGTAGAGACATTTTAGTTTGATTTTGGGTCTTTCGTTAAATAAGAATGAGCACTTAGGGCCAGATTTTAAAGGTATTTAGGGACCTAATGCCTAACAACTTTAAAAATCTGGCCTTTAATGCTTTACATTTCCAAACACTGAACAACTATGTTAAACAATCAGATTTTCATAAACAATTACGTGTGTGTGTGTGTGTGTGTGTGTGTGTGTGTGTGTGTGTGTGTTTCTTTTCCAGAACTGGTTCATCCATCCACATTTGCAGTGTACAGTATATGCACAATGAGGAAAATAAGTTGGTGAGGAAACAAAGAATTGTTTAATTGTGTTTTACTGTGTAACCCTTACCCTTGTTAAGCACTTATTCTTATAAGCATTGTCACTGACTTTAATGAAGTAAATGGGATTACTTGTGTAAGTGCTGTCAAGCCTGGATAAAGGTTCCATATTCTAACCTTGATATTAAATATGCATTAACATTTTTGCAAGGGCAATTTCCTGAGCTAAATAATAAACCAGATAAGAATAAAAACTCACATAGGCTCCTAAGCTAGCACTCCTCACAGATGTATAAATAAACCTTAACTCAGCTCCCCTAGAAAACAATATCTGACTTGACCCTCCTTGGTATAAAAGTCAAATCAATTACAAAGTGCATGGAGAAATGTAAAGAGAACTCCAGGAAGAGATTCCAAATGATAAAAAACAGTACAAATTAGGGCTCATCAATACAAAACTTAGTTCACAGCAAGCTGGGGTGTAAATCTACCCAGCACTAGCCTGATGTGCACTGTATTCATGTGGAATCTGCTGCTGTGCACTAAAAGTTCACAGTTTCTGTGCGTTCTGATTTACCTTGCTTTGAAACAGGAGTAGACTATGTTCTTGTCTACACAAGAAAAAAAGCGCGCATTAATTCTCGGAGTAGTCCAGGATGGACCTTTTAGTGCATGGTAGGAGGGTCCACATGGATACTTAGGGCTCGCCAACACTCTGAAGTTAATCTGAATGAACGAAAGGTGTGAATTTAACATGAATGAGAGCGTCCACATAGGGGTTTAATGCAGAGTTTACGTTAGAGGACTATATTAATATGAACTAGGAACCTTTTAGTTCGCATCCGCAGCATCCACACAGTGCAGCACTTTAGTCGGAACTGCAGGGCAGTGTAGACAAGCCCCAAGTGTTTGTATAGCCCTTTTTTAATGCCCTTGGTGCATATAAAACTATGCATTCCAGACCTTCCTTATTTTCTTAAAGCTCTTTTATCCAAGTACCACATAGATCAAATTTTCCTTAGTTTATGAAATCTGATGGGAACAAAGACATTTACTATCAGCTACTGCTAAGAAAGATAAAGAAGACTAGAATACCTGGTATTCTCAGATGGTTTGCCCATTCAAAGTAGTAACCAGGCCCACAAGATAAGGTCTATTTTGACTATTAAAATCATTTGTTTGGAATCATCCAGTCCTTTGAATTGTAACTTAATATGAGTTCTGTAATACATTCACTCCAGGATGCCCTTATATAAAAATAAGAATTGAGTTCAAGCTCCAAGTATTTTAGAGGATATAAAAACATGCTTTATGATACGTAGGTGAGTCTGAGAGAGAGTCTTATGCCCTCTCAGAATGGACAGTGACTCAGTAGGAGGTGCTGATGACTATTATTCAGTGCACACAACATTTGGAGAAAATTAATGCAGATAACAACAGGGGCTGTCTCAGCTAAAAAATTTAATTCCACAACAATATAGTACTGTATTGTATGGTTCAGATTAATCTTATTTTCTTTTTACTGTTGACTATGTAAAAAAATGTAAAAATATATTGTCAAAGCTTTACAATTAACACATTCCAATGTTTACTTATATCAAAATCAAATATTTTCTAACATGTCACAGTCACTTGCCCTCATTAGCTGTACAATAAGTTCAAACTTTTTAAAAGTGAGGTTTTTTTAGTTATGTGAAGGCAACAAAAAAGAGGATTATAACACTTTTATGCAACCTCCATGCAACAGCAGAGGTTGCAAAAAACAAACCCCCCCCCCCATCCCCTAGACATATACTAGTTCCTTGAAACTTTCCAAACAAATTAGTATTAGAATAAGTATGAGAAATCTGATCCAAAAGGGAATTTATAAGATGCTAAAAAACATAGGTTAGGATGTAATAGGTTTTATACCCTTAACTACAGAGTTGCTACAGCAACAGTACCATTTTACAATGATTCTACATAAAGAGAACTCTTTTGGTATGCCATTTGAATTTCAGAAAGTTATAGCATCAGAAACTAGTTCCAGTAATTCATAGCCCATTGAAATTTTATTAATATTTTGCATCTGCATTTCCTAGTAAATAGGGTGGAAAAATTATCATCTTGACAAAAATACTTATTGGCGACTCCTAAATATTCTGAAGTTGTTTATAAAGGTATAGAAAGATATTGCTGTTTTAGGCATTCTGAGACAATCAAAATCCCTGTACTGACAAGTGATATCTAATACTTAGTGGTGGTCAAAGAAGCTCATCATCTGCACTTAAAAAACCTGGATACAATCACTGTTCAGAGAGTCCAGACTGAGGCTGAAAAAGAACATGGACCTCCTGCCCTTCAATTCTTTATAAGTGCCAAGGTATGGCAGAAAAAAATTGATTTGTTTGCAATTCTGCTAGGTTCCTCCTCTGATTCTGCTTATCCAGTTGGACCTTGAGGAAGAGTGCTCATGGCAAGTTCTTTATATTCCCTATATTGCACTTCTAGTTAATACAACAGATACTGGATGCTGTTTATAAATGTCAACTTCAGGTTTCAGCCTCATGTTGGATATACTGGTCAGCCAATATATTTTTAAAAACAAGGCTGATCGAATCAGCAGATTGTCATCAAGGTAAGGAAATTACACAAAATATACAAGAATTAACAGCAGTATTTGCTTTCCTTACTTCTAATATGGACCTTCTTTCATGACCTTTGCCAGTTTCAGACTGTCTTTGCACTCCCCTAACCCCCACCTCATTATATTCATAACACATCCCACTCTTGGCCACATCTGATGGGAGATCTCTCTCTCACATACACCCATGCAAGTCTATTCATTAAAAAAATACAGAACTCTGCATTTGGAATATTACTGTTATGAGATAAAAATTGTCATTTGTTGAGTTCTTCAACAGTCCAGGATCTACAGACAAGAGGATCTTACATGCAAACACAATTTTATTTTTTAAAAGAATTAATTTTGGCTACAAACAAAATTGGAATATTTAGGTTTTTGAGATTCAGGCTGTCCTTGAACAAGTCCCCTTAAAAGTGTTAGTTTTAGTTTGCTCTCTAACCCCAAATACTGGATATCATCAGCCAAATTCTCCTTAGTTGCACTTGTGCATTTCCATTTAAGTCAGAGAGCTGCAAGGATACACGAGAGGAGAATTTGGCCCTACAGCTTCTAATACCAAACCTCACTGGGCAGATTTGTAAAGAGGGAGCTTGCTCCATTTTAAGTGGTCTTTTCTTAGCTGTTAGATTTTCTGTTGCTGAAATCACTGTTTGGAATCAATAACTGGAATTGTGGTCCCAGGTCTTGCAACTTATTTGCTCACTAAAACTGTTGTTTCTAAACGGTCTGCTTTAATGTTTTGCATGAAGCCCCATGGTGGTTTCAGAGCACATGTGAAGAGCATTGGGGTTTCTTGTGCTTCATATTTAGCTCAGATCACAAAAGAATGAATCTGCTACAAAAGGAAGTGTCACTATGAATACTATGGAGTTACTGTTAACTCAGAAGTCTTCAATTTCACTTTAAGTATGCTGTTTTCTTCAGTTTTTGTATTAAACAAACTGATCTCAAGACAGTTTTAATTTGGTAATTTATTTTGAAGCAACACATGGCAAAGATGGAAAAGGCCTGCTTCTATCCTGCAACACCCTTTATAGGCAGTGCTCACCTTGGATAAATCAATCCCAGTGACCACTTACAGGTGATCGATGTTCTCCAGATAAGGCTCTTCTTGTGAAGGCCCTCCACCTGGCAAATATGCTCTGATTCTGAAAGCTGGCAAATGTTTGCTTTATTGAATTAGGTCTTTCAATGTACTCGTTTCCTTCTTACCACTGCCCTCCAATTAATAATCTTATCATTGGCACTCAAATGCTTCCCTTTGTAATGCAGCATGTGCTAAATTCTGTATTGATTTATAGACAGTTGCACTAGGTACTTAAGTAAATGAACACACGGGGTGCACAGTATGTCTTTGGCCTTACATGTGTGCAATTACAAGAACCCAGGCTGGTACGAGAAGCATGGTGCAAATTTTTATACTAATACAAACAGACAAAAAAAAACCCCAAATTCCCAATAAAATTAACAGAACAAACCAAACAATGTTAACAGAAATATTGGTAAACATATGTTGTTAATGATGATTTAATAAAGAGGACAGTTTCAACTTTAATTCCTTGGAGATTAAATAAATGTGCAGTTTTACAATGAAATTCATATAATAAAATGCCTTTTCAGGTTTGGAAGTAGGAAAATGCAAATAAACATTTGCAGTTCTTTCTTATTATGTTAGTATTTTAGCTAACAGTTTCAGGGAAAAAAGCTTTACAAAAAGCAAAACAGGTCCTACTCTGAAACCACAGCAGTTTCAGCAGTTACCCAAGTGGTGCACCTAAACCACACAGAGGACTCACTTCAGCAAAAAGATGATGAACAAAATGGTTTACCACAGTAAATGCTGTTAACTAGTAATGAACTCCACCCATACTAAGCGCTTATCTTAATTTCATACCCCAAGACCAGCTTTAAGGCAAGTGACATGGGTGGTTGTTTAGAGGCAGCACTGGAGTTCAGGGTGAATATTTATTCTCGGTATCTTACTGAGGCAGCACTGGTGTAGTGTGCTATTATAGAATTTGGCTTATCAATGAAGCAGTGGCATGGAGTAGCAACACATTTATGCAGAAGTGAAGACCTTGATCTTTTCTGTTAGATTTTGTTAGATTGTCCATTTAGGGTCTGAGCCTAACATTTCTCTCAGAAATACAAAAACAATAAAAAATGTATTTTACTGTATTACACGATAAAGAGCGTGTGACCATATAATTATAATAATACATATACACACGCGCACACGGGGTAGAGAATTAAGGTTACACATATCACATTAAATTTAGCAGAGCCTGATTTAAGCGCTTATATATGCAACTTTAAATGTACCCGAAGTAGCTTTTTGAGTGGAACTTTCTAGGGTGGAAAAAATAATAAAGAGTAGAAGGTTCACTATCCAGGATTTCAGATTTCTGCTAGTTTGTAGAAAAATTGGCAGTAATGAGTGTAAAATCCATAATTTGGACACTACTTGTGACAGTACCTGGATTCCTGTCTCATGCAACTCAGATATGCAAGAGGAAGCCCCATTCATGCAAGCCTTGGGGACTATAGAGTTTGTAAAGTGCATCACAGCATGGCTCCTCCGTAGCACTTTACCAACTGCTCAGTTGTCTGTCCTAACTTGTTTCTAAGCAGCTAAATTATCCACCCAGTCCACAGACGTGGAATGCACCTTTCCTTAGCTGGCCACTTTACAAGCTTATAGAAAAAGGAGTACAAATGCACTACACATTTTCAGTATGTGATCATAACTCAGTAAAACCAAAACTAATTTTTTCAGAACACTCAGACATTTCTCCTCAGCAAGGGCTATTTCCTTGACATATTTCAGACTCTCAACTATTTTGGCTGTAGAGCTGTTCATAAAATGAAAAAAATATATATACATTTCCCTCCCTCTCCTTGTACTCAAAATTTTTGTAACCACTTTTACTTAAACTTAACAAAACAAAACAGGCACCCCTTTGAAAGACATTAGACTTGAAAAAAATTATCTGGAAAAGTGAAAATTTCCAAAAGTTATGAACCTTTGAAAAGAGGAGGTTAGAACAGAAATCATTATGCAACCTTGACTGTAAGTTGTTACTGCTGTACATTTTGTTATGATGGGGAAAAATGAACAGGTAAATTATCTTCTGAACAACTTGCTTCATCAATTAGTACTGAACTATCATCTTCAGTGTAAGAGATCATCATAAACAACAGAATCAAAACGTGAATGGAATTTCTAGTTTGTGGGTGGGCCAGCTGCTCCACCCATGAGTCACTTATCCTACACAACAAGGGATGCCTGTATTGTAACCTAACTGTCAGGTCTTCTGGAAATCATGAAAAAAATATGCCTTCCTGTCAGTCACCAACTCTAAAGCTGAGGTTCCTGCTCACAGCCGCAAAGGAGGAGGAATTGAGATGACTGGGCACCACCTTTTTATAATCATAGGCACCAACTTACAGAGCCATGAGCAGGCATCCACGCTATTCCAAACATGCATCCAGAAGGTTCCAAAGCTCTCCAAAACCAGAGGTACTTAGCTATGAGTGGGAATAAGGTCAATACCTTTTTTGGTTGAGGACCTAATTAAATAAAGCCATTTTATATTCTTCCTGCCTCCCAAAGGAAGCCATCCATCCATGTGGTTTGAATAAACACAAGTAAATAAAGTACTGCTGCAAGTAAAGAGGAACATAAAATTTTAGTATTTGCTTTTGTCTTGTTAATCAATTTGCTCAGTGTAAATTCTTTATTTCAACTATACTACATAATTAATAATTAATTGTTTCACATCGAAAACAAGTATGGTCTTCTTAAAAGTAATCTGAAGAAATACATAGGCCAAATCCTGTGCCGAGTGAATTTTTTCACTTCGAGGTCCCAGAAACAAAGGCAAGGTTTTCATCTCCAGACCAAAAGACCAAAACATCAAGACACTTGATCATGGTCTTGGATAGACCAAGAGACTACCTACACTTGACCAGAGCTCAAAGAGCATGCATTGGATGCAACTCAGCAAAGAATTTAGCCTAAATAATAAAAATCTGATAAGAGCTCAGATGAGCCTTTTGTATTAAGCGTTCAGGCAATTAAGATTTTTATTAAAAATATGGCTAATTTTTAAGTACATTAGGATAATGTATCCACAGGACATATAGCATTCAACCTTGGTTTTCAATATTTTACCAAGAAATTGAACAAAATTTTGTCCTAATTTCCATCCAACTGAGAGAGATAGGAGAGGAAAAAACACTACTAAAAGTGTTCTTGTGCAATGTAAAAGGCAGTGCTGACCTAAGGTCCTTACCCCTTTTGTACAGTGAGAGTACTAAATCCTGAACTATTTTTACAGGTCTAAAAGTTTTAGATGTCGTCAAATAGTCAAACCATAAAATACCTTAGATTTAGAGAAGTGACATTTGAAAAATAGCTATATTTATCATTAACATAAAGGAGGAGGAAGCTGCAAATATAGAAGAGAGCAACCAATGTCAGAATGGTCTAGATAAACCTGATATGTATATACACCTCTACCCTGATATAATGTGACCCGATATAACACGAATTTGAATATAATGCGGTAAAGCAGCGCTCCAGGGGGGCGGGGCTGCGCACTCTGGCGGATCAAGGCAAGTTTGATATATGGCTCCCGAGGACAGCGTTATATCAGGGTAGAGGTATATGCATACCAATACATCTCTATTCATTCGTCCACTATAGCTCCTGTGTTCAGATTTTCTCTCAAGAGAAATTCACACTTGGGATGTTAAAACTGGTACATCTGCCCCCTAAACAGCCCATAAGAGCCATGTAGCATATGAACTGAACAATAATGGAAACAGCTGATCCTAGGGACTGACTATCTTCCCACACCTCCAGCTCTTGGGAGCTCTTTTCTGTGGTTGACATAACCCGTTCCAACTAACTTACATGTGTTGAAGCTATTGCAAAGCCCCTGTCTTCAGTGTTAGGGAAGTATCTTTCCTGCAGATGATGGAATAATGTACACAACTGAATTTGGAGTTTGCAGAATAGTCTGATAAAAATATGGTTTAAATTGTATTTAAAAGATTCTTGACACATTTTTTACACATTGCAAGGTTCAGATACCATCTGCATTCATCTGCCAACTCAAGAGGTGAGGAAAAGGTCACATAGGACCTGATCTAGCTGCTACTGAAATCAATGGGAGACTTTACTGCCTTTATTGGTAGTAGGATAGGGTCTTAATGCTTTGAAATTGAAAGAAATGTAAGAGAGACTCAGAATCAAATATGTTTAATAAATCTGCTTTGGAAAGGTCAATTATTTATTTTATTGTCCATGTAAGCTCTGGTCCTGAAAAGGGAAGCGCTTATGCAGACCTTAATGCTGACACTGAATCCTGTTGAAGCCAACAGAGCTCCAACAAGTTGATCCCTTTGAAGGATCAAGGTCATACTTAGTTGAAGCCAGCTCAGCGGGAGGTTCACAGTTTTTGTCTTCTCAGGATTTCTTGTGATATTTTGACAGCTCAGAAATAATACCAATTATAAGAACAACGTGGGAACGGAATTAAAGTCCTTCACTCAAAAGGCAGAGGTGCTAACCACTAACCTTTGAGATACCAGTTTATAAATACAGTTTCCATAGTAGACAAGACTCACAGATACAGAATGAAAAAAAATCTAAAATCTTGGCTAATTTCTCTGGCTACGGTGCGAGTCTATAGTTTTAAATTTTACCAAGCATATATAAAAGTAAACAAAATATATAGCATCAACTAGTCCAAGAGAATGGGAAGTCCCACTTAATATTTATTTAAATATCTATATTTTTAAACAAATGATAGTCAAGCAACTTCTATTTAACACTGAGTTTAACACTTACTCCCTTGAATTCTAAAATATTATTATGTGATTATTTTCCAGCTATTTGTTACTTTGTTAGCGTTCCAATAAAACATGGAAGTGCGGCATACTAATGTCAAATATATTATCGCTGCAGATGTCAACAGTTAGTACATATAAAAATAGATTAGTTATTGAGACACAAGACATTTAATTCAAATTCCAAATTTACAAAAGAGAAAACTAGAGAGATCAGAAATTATTTTTAAAAATTAATATTACAGGCATTAATTTATACTGCATGCTATATCAATAGCCATTTGTAAGTAGAAGGCACATTTATAAATAGATTACATTTTTATTTCAAAATGTTATGATTTTTATATTCTTTCAAGGTTAAAAAAGTCACAATCACTATAAGCAAGCAATAAAAATGTAGAAGAGGTTGAAGGTTACACACTGGTTAGTGGTGAAGGTTCTTCCACTAATATCACTGGTTAGAAGTACTGTTAAAACCACAATGTGGAATGCATGGTGCTGCATTTAAAGGAAGTGGGTAAGGGTGGGGTGAATGCAGCAGGTCCCACGATCAAAGCACTAGAGTATTGAATTTTACTTATAACCCAATCACTGACACCCACACAGGAACTTCCTGTACTTTAAAAAAAATCTGTTTCTCTCTTTTTTGCAATCAACAACTTTTACCTAGAAACTAGTTAGCGGTGAACTCTGACTGATTTCAATCTGCAGTTCATTGCAGAAAACATGTAATTGTTAATCTGTGAGAACCTGCAGACAGCACATTTTAACTGACAGGTTTCAGTGGATCAGCTTTTAATTTCCTCCTTTTTTAATTACAGGTAAGTTCTACAGGATCCAGTACTAGCATAAGAAATACACAATGCCTTAAAGTTTGTAGCACTCAGTGTTACTAATCAAAGAGCTACTTACAACAGGAGAATAAAAGATAAAATTAAGTGTATTTGTAAATCTACAAATGATATCAAGAGAGTAGAAGGATTTTCTAAAAGCATTTACAATACAATTCAAATTGCTCACATATGGCACCTTTCATCCAAAATATCAATGTAATTTACTGTATTAGTCAACAATGAACACAACCCTGATTTGCATTGAACAGGCAAAAAACTAACTCTGATAGCCCCTTAAACTAGGCTCAGGGACAGGTCCTCCTTTTATGTGTGTAGGATAAAAATAAGGCTAATAAAGGACAGTCTAAGAAACAACTTCAGGGAAACAATTTAAAGAGGTTCTTTTAAAAAGTGGGGAGGGATGAAATTATATGGATTTCGGGGAGGTACATGACCTGCACTATAGGGCACACCACAGTATGCGGTGTTTGCCTGCCCTTTTCAGATGCAAGAGCAGTGACCCCAAACAATGGGCTATATATGAGCAGAAATACCTGCCAGTACAGTACAGTGGGAAGCAGTGAATTTTAAAAAGATTTGGGGGTCATGGTGAATAATCAGCTGAACATGAGCTCCCAGTGTGACGCTGTGACCAAAAAAGCTAATATGATCCCGGGATGCATAAACTGAAATCTCAAGGAGGAGGAGAGAGGATATTTGACACTGGTGCCACTGCTGCTGAATACTGTGTCCAGTTCTGGTGTCCACACTTCTAGAAGGATGTTAATAAATTGGAGAGGGTTCAGAAAAGAGCCTTGAGAATGATTAAAGGCATAGAAAACATGCCTTATAGCAAAAGACTCAAAGAGGTCAATCTATTTAGTTTAATAAAGAGAAGGTTAAATGGTGACTTGATTACAGTCTAAGTATCTACATGGGGAACAAATATTTAATAATGGGCTCTTTAATCTAGCAGAGAAAGGTATAACATGATCCAATGGCTGGAAGTTGAAGCTAGACAAATTCAGACTCAAAATAAGGCATACATTTTTACTGTGTAACAATAAATATGGCCTGTGTTATACAGGACACCATACTAGATGATCACAATAGTCCCTTCTGGTCTTGGAATCTAATTATCCATTTACATGTATAAATATGTCTTTTTACAGGTGCATTTCTGGAGACCCCTTTGAAATCCCTTACCAAAGACAGAAGATCAAGGAGAGTCTAGTGACAGTACTCACATATCACAGTGACAGAGAGCATTCCAGTTTCAAAGTAATTTATGTTTAATGAGATATAATGGGAAATTAATACAAGGGGCGTGATTAAATATAACAAGTTGAACACAGGCTATGGACTCGTTATAGCAGAAAGTTCACCAAGAACAAGATACGGTCTGAGGGGGCATGTCAGGTGATTCTGAGCCAGCCAGCACAGATCCAAAAGTGGATATCAGACCAGGTTAGATAATGAATGTGCTGATTCAC